>NW_025534678.1:0-5000 GCF_020615455.1 Coregonus clupeaformis
TGGTCTCGAGTCCAAATTGGAGATTTTTTGTTCCAACCGCCGTGTCTTTGTGAGACGCGGTGTGGGTGAACGGATGATCTCCGCATGTGTATTTCCCAGCGTAAAGCATGGAGGAGGAGGTGTTATGTTGTAGGGGTGCTTTGCTGGTGACACTGTCTGTGATTTATTTAGAATTCAAGGCACACTTAACCAGCATGGCTACCACAGCATTCTGCAGCGATACGCCATCCCATCTAGGTTGGGCTTAGTGGGACTGTCATTTGTTTTTCAACAGGACAATGACCCAACACACCTCCAGACTGTGTAAGGGTTATTTTACCAAGAAGGAGAATGATGGAGTGCTGCATCAGATGATCTGGCCTCCACAATCCCCCGACCTCAACGCAATTGAGATGGTTTGGGATGAGTTGGACGGCAGAGTGAAGGAAAAGCAGCCAACAAGTGCTCAGCATATGTGGAAACTCCTTCAAGACTGTTGGAAAAGCATTCCAGGTGAAGCTGGTTGAGAGAATCCCAAGAGTGTGCAAAGCTGTCATCAAGGCAAAGGGTGGCTATTTGAAGAATCTCAAATATAAAATATATTTTGATTTGTTTAACACTTGTTTGTTTACTACATGATTCCATATGTGTTATTTCATAGTTTTGATGTCTTCACTACTATTCTACAAATGTAGAAAATAGTAAAAATAAAGAAAAACCATTGAATGAGTAGGTGTGTCCAAACCTTTGACTGGTAGTGTATATGCATTCAGAAAGTATTCAGACCCCTTCCCTTTTTCCACATTTTGTTGTTACTTTACAGCCTTATTCTAAAATGGATTAAATAAAAAATGTTCCTCATCAATCTACACACAATACCCTATAATGACAAAGTGAAAACAGATTTTTTGAAATGTTTGCAAATGTAGAAAAAATATAAAAACAAAATACCTTATTTACATAGACTCGAAATTGAGCTAAGGTGCGTCCTGTTTCCATTGACCATACTTGAAATGTTTCTACAACTTGATTGGAGTCCACCTGTGGTAAATTCAATTGATTGGACATCATTTGGAATGGCACACACCTGTCTATATAAGGTCCCACAGTTGACAGTGCATGTCAGAGCAAAAACCAAGCCATGAGGTCGAAGGAATTGTCCGTACAGCTCCGAGACAGGATTGTGTCGAGGCACAGATCTGGGGAAGGGTACGGAAACATTTCTGAAGCATTGAATGTCCCAAAGAACACAGTGGCCGACATCATTCTTAAATGGAAGAAGTTTGGAACCACCAAGACTCTTCCAAGAGCTGGCCTTACGGCCAAACTGAGCAATCGGGGGAGACGGGCCTTGGTCAGGGAGGTGACCAAGAACCCGGTGGTCAATCTGACAGAGCTCCAAAGTTCCTCTGTGGAGATGGGAGAACCTTCCAGAAGGACAACCATCTCTGCAGTACTCCACCAATAAGGCCTATATGGTAGAGTGGCCAGACGGAAGCCGCTCCTCAGTAAAAGGCACATGACAGTCCGCTTGGAGTTTGCCAAAAGGCACATAAAGGACTCTCAGACCATGAAATTCTCTGGTCTGATGAAACCAAGATTGAACTCTTTGGCCTGAATGCCAAGCGTCACGTCTGGAGGAAACCTGGCGCAAGCCCTACGGTAAAGCATGGTGGTGGCAGCATCATGCTGTGGGGATGTTTTTCAGCGGCAGGGACTTGGAGACTTGTCAGGATCGAGGGAAAGATGAACGGAGCAAAGTACAGAGAGATCCTTGATGAAAACCTGCTCCAGAGCGCTCAGCACCTCAGACTGGGGCGAAGGTTCACCTTCCAACAGGACAACGACCCTAAGCACACAGCCAAGACAACGCAGGAGTGGCTTCGGGACAAGTCTCTGAATGTCCTTGAGTGGCCTAGCCAGAGCCCGGACTTGATCCCGATCAAACATCTCTGGAGAGACCTTAGAATAGCTGTGCAGCGACACTCCCCATCCAACCTGACAGAGCTTGAGAGGATCTGCAGAGAAGAATGGGAGAAACTCCCCAAATACAGGTGTGCCAACTTGTAGCGTCATACCCAAGAAAACTCAAGACTGTAATTGCTGCCAAAGGTGCTTCAACAAAGTACTGAGTAAAGGGTCTGAATACTTACGTAAATGAGATATTTCCAAAAGAACTTTACCTTTACCAAGAAATAGGTTAGTCCTAAATATTACAAAACTAAAAGCATTGTATTTGGGACAAATCATTCACTAAACCCTACACCTCAACTAAATATTGTAATGAATAATGTGGAAATTGAGCAAGTTGAGGTGACTAAACTGCTTGGAGTAACCCTGGATTGTAAACTGTCATTGTCAAAACATATTGATACAACAGTAGCTAAGATGGGGAGAATTCTGTCCATAATAAAGTGCTGCTCTGCATTCTTATCAACACTATCAACAAGGCAGGTCCTACAGCCCTGGACTACTGTCCAGTTAGTGTGGAGAGGTGGAAAAATGATTGTTAAGGATCAATAATGACAAAACCTCCTGGCATTGACAACATAGATGGAAAGCTACTGAGAACGGTAGCTGACTCTATAGCCACTCCTATCTGTCAAATCTTTAATCTGAGCCTAAAGGAAAGTCTTTGTCCTCAGGCCTGGAGGGAAGCCAAAGTAATTCCGCTACCCAAGAATGGTAAAGCGGCCTTTACTGGTTTTAACAGCAGACCTATAAGCTTGCTGCCAACTCTTAGCAAATTGTTGGTCATATTTGTGTTTGACCAAATACAATGCTATTTCTCTGTAAACAAATTAACAACAGACTTTCAGCATGCTTATAGAGAAGGGCACTCAACACTGCACTGACACAAATGGCTGATGATTGGTTGAAAGAAATTGATCATAAGAAGATTGTGGGAGCTGTACTGTTAGATTTCAGTGCAGCCTTTGATATTATTGACCCTAACCTGTTGTTGAAAAAACGTATGTGTTATGGCTTTTCAACCTCTGCCATATCGTGGATTCAGAGCTATCTATCTAATAGAACTCAAAGGGTTTTCTTTAATGGAAGTTTCTCTAATGTCAAACATGTAAAGTGGGGTGTACCACAGGGCAGCTCTCTAGGCCCTCTACTCTTTTCTATTTTTCCCAATGACCTGCCACTGGCATTAAACAAAGCATGTGTGTCCATGTATGCTGATGATGCAACCATATACGCATCAACAACCACAGCTAATGAAGTCACTGAAACCCTTAACAATGAGTTGCAGTCTGTTTTGGAATGGGTGGCCAGTAATAAACTGGTCTTGAACATCTCTAAAACTAAGAGCATTGTATTTGGTACAAATCATTCCCTAAGTTCTAGACCTCAGCTGAATCTGGTAATGAATGGTGTGGCTGTTGAACAAGTTGAGGAGACTAAATTACTTGGCATTACCTTAGATTGTAAACTGTCATGGTCAAAACATATAGATTCAATAGTTGTAAAGATGGGGAGAGGCTTGTCTGTAATAAAGAGATGCTCTGCTTTTTTGACACCACACTCCACAAAGCAAGTCCTGCAGGCTCTAGTTTTGTCTTATCTTGATTATTGTCCAGTCATTTGGTCCAGTGCTGCAAGGAAAGACCTAGTTAAGCTGCAGCTGGCCCAGAACAGAGCGGCACGTCTTGCTCTTCATTGTAATCAGAGGGATAATATTAATACTATGCATGCCAGTCTCTCTTGGCTAAGAGTTGAGGAGAGACTGACTGCATCACTTTTTCTTTTTATAAGAAACATTAATGTGTTGAAAATCCCAAATTATTTGCATAGTCAACTTACACACAGCTCTGAAACACACACTTACCCCATCAGATTGCCACCAGGGGTCTTTTCACAGTCCCCAAATCCAGAACAAATTCAAGAAGTGTACAGTGAACTCCGTTCCATCTCATATTGCTCAAATAAACAGCAAACCTGGTTTCAAAAAACAGATAAAGCAACACCTCACGGCACAACGCCTCTCCCCTATTTGACCTAGATAGTTTGTGTGTATGTATTGATATGTAGTATTGATGCTACGTGTGCCTTTTTTAATTAAATGTTTTATTGATGTAGTTCTGTCCTTGTCTATTAATGTTCTTTATTGTGTCATGTTTCATGTTTTGTGTGGACCCCAGGAAGAGTAGCTGCTGCTTTTGCAACAGCTAATTGGGATCCTAATAAAATACCAGATACCAATACCAGTCATGTGGTCAGGTGCCACAAAGAGGGACCTCTGAAAATTATAATTGGCTCAGAACAGGGTAGCACGGCTGGCCCTTAAATGTAACATTAATAATATGCATGTCAATCTCTCATGAATCAAAGTAGAGGAGAGATTGACTTAATAACTATTCGTTTTTGTAGGAAGTATTGACATGCTGAATGCACCGAGCTGTCTGTTTAAACTACTAGCACACAGCTTGGACACCCATGCATACCCTACAAGACATGCCACCAGAGGTCTCTTCACAGTCCCCAAGTCCAGAACAGACTATGGGAGGCACACAGTACTACATAAATCAAATCAAATTGTATTTGTCACATACACGTGTTTAGCAGATGTTATTGCGGGTGTAGCGAAATGCTTGTGCTTCTAGCTCCGACAGTGCAGTAATATCTAACAAGTAATATCTAACAATTTCACAACATATACCCAATACACACAAATCTAGTAAGGAATGGAATTTAAGAATATATACATATATGGACAAGCAATGACAGAGCGGCATGGACTAAGATACAGTAGAATATTATAGAATAGAATGCAGTATGTACATATGAGATGAGTAGTGCAAGATATGGAAACATTATTAAAGTGACTAATGTTCCATCTCTTAAAGTGGCCAGTGATTTCAATAGGCAGCAGCAGCCTCTAGTGTCATCATCAGGTGACTGCAAGCAGTAGAATCAGATAAAAAGAAAAAAAAAAAGATAAAAATACACCTTATGGAACAGCAGGGACTGTGAAGAGACACACACACAGTCCCAGACACACATATACATAATAA
>NW_025534678.1:10000-12500 GCF_020615455.1 Coregonus clupeaformis
AGCCCCTAAATAAGATCTGGTGCAAACATTTACCTTCAGAAGTCACATAATTAGTTAAATAAAGTCCACCTGTGTGCAATCTAAATGTCACATGATCTGTCACATGATCTCAGTATATATACACCTGTTCTGAAAGGCCCCAGAGTCTGCAACACCACTAAGCAAGGGGCACCACCAAGCAAGCGGCACCATGAAGACCAAGGAGCTCTCCACACAGGTCAGGGACAAAGTTGTGGAGAAGTACAGATCAGGGTTGGGTTATAAAAAAATATCAGAAACGTTGAACATCCCACGGAGCACCATTAAATCCATTATTAAAAAATGGAAAGAATATGGCACCACAACAAACCTGCCAAGAGAGGGCCGCCCATCAAAACTCACGGACCAGGCAAGAAGGGCATTAATCAGAGAGGCAACAAAGAGACCAAAGATAACCCTGAAGGACCACTTTAAGCCATACACTCCACAGAGCTGGGCTTTACGGAAGAGTGGCTAGAAAAAAGCCATTGCTTAAAGAAAAAAATTGAGCTTTTTGGCCATTAAGGAAAACTAATACCCTAATACCCTACCACCCTACCACCCTAATACCCTACCACCCTAATACCCTACCACCCTAATACCCTACCACCCTAATACCCTACCACCCTACCACCCTAATACCCTACCACCCTACCACCCTAATATCCTACCACCCTAATACCCTACCACCCTAATACCCTACCACCCTACCACCCTAATACCCTACCACCCTACCACCCTACCACCCTAATACCCTACCACCCTACCACCCTAATACCCTACCACCCTAATACCCTACCACCCTACCACCCTAATACCCTACCACCTTAATACCCTACCACCCTACCACCCTAATACCCTACCACCCTACCACCCTAATACCCTACCACCCTACCACCCTAATAACCTACCACCCTACCACCCTAATACCCTACCACCCTACCACCCTAATACCCTACCACCCTACCACCCTAATACCCTACCACCCTACCACCCTAATACCCTACCACCCTACCACCCTAATACCCTACCACTCTACCACCCTAATACCCTACCACCCTACCACCCTAATACCCTACCACCCTACCACCCTAATACCCTACCACCCTACCACCCTAATACCCTACCACTCTACCACCCTAATACCCTACCACTCTAATACCCTACCACCCTAATACCCTACCACCCTAATACCCTACCACCCTAATAACCTACCACCCTAATACCCTACCACTCTAATACCCTACCACCCTAATACCCTACCACCCTAATACCCTACCACTCTAATACCCTACCACCCTAATACCCTACCACCCTACCACCCTAATACCCTACCACCCTAATACCCTACCACCCTAATACCCTACCACCCTACCACCCTAATACCCTACCACCCTAATACCCTACCACCCTACCACCCTAATACCCTACCACCCTAATACCCTACCACCCTAATACCCTACCACCCTAATACCCTACCACCCTAATACCCTACCACCCTACTACCCTAATACCCTACCACCCTAATATCCTACCACCCTACCACCCTAATACCCTACCACCCTAATACCCTACCACCCTACCACCCTAATACCCTACCACCCTAATGCCTAACCCTACCACCCTACCACCCTACCACCCTAATACCCTACCACCCTACCACCCTAATACCCTACCACACTAATACCCTACCACCCTACCACCCTAATACCCTACCACCCTAATACCCTACCACCCTACCACCCTAATACCCTACCACACTAATACCCTACCACCCTACCACCCTAATACCCTACCACCCTAATACCCTACCACCCTAATACCCTACCACCCTAATACCCTACCACCCTACCACCCTAATACCCTACCACCCTAATACCCTACCACCCTAATACCCTACCACCCTACCACCCTAATACCTTAATACCCTACTACCCTAATACCCTACCACCCTAATACCCTACCACCCTACTACCCTAATACCCTACCACCCTAATACCCTACCACCCTAATACCCTACCACCCTACCACCCTAATACCCTACCACCCTACCACCCTAATACCCTACCACACTAATACCCTACCACCCTACCACCCTAATACCCTACCACCCTAATACCCTACCACCCTACCACCCTAATGCCCTACCACCCTCTCTCTCTCTGTCTCACTCTCTCTCAATTCAATTCAATTCAATTTAAGGGCTTTATTGTCATGGGAAACGTATGTTAACGTTGCCAAAGCAAGTGAAGTAGATAGTAAACAAAAGTGAAATAAACAATAAATATTAACAGTAAACATTACACTCAGAAGTTTCAAAAGAATAAAGACATTTCAAATGTCATATTATGTATGTATACAGTGTTGTAACAATGTGCAAATAGTTAAAGTACAAATGGGAAAATAAATAAACATAAATATGGGTTGTATTTACAATGGTGTTTGTTCTACACTGGTTGCCCTTTTCTTGTGGCAACAGGTC
>NW_025534678.1:20000-57500 GCF_020615455.1 Coregonus clupeaformis
TAATGACTCCACAGCATGGTGTCTACCCTGGAAGTTACAGAATGACTCCACATCATGGTGTCTACCCTGGAGAGTTTACATATGACTCCACAGCATGGTGTCTACCCTGGATAGTTACAGAATGAAACCACAGCATGGTGTCTACCCTGGAGAGTTACATAATGACTCCACAGCATGGTGTCTACCCTGGAGAGTTAACAGAATGACTCCACAGCATGGTGTCTACCCTGGAGAGTTAACAGAATGACTCCACAGCATGGTGTCTACCCTGGAGAGTTACAGAATGACTCCACAGCATGGTGTCTACCCTGGAGAGTTAACAGAATGACTCCACAGCATGGTGTCTACCCTGGAGAGTTACAGAATGACTCCACAGCATGGTGTCTACCCTGGAGAGTTACAGAATGACTCCACAGCATGGTGTCTACCCCTGGAGAGTTACAGAATGACTCCACAGCATGGTGTCTACCCTGGAGAGTTAACAGAATGACTCCACAGCATGGTGTCTACCCTGGAGAGTTAACATAATGACTCCACAGCATGGTGTCTACCCTGGAGAGTTAACAGAATGACTCCACAGCATGGTGTCTACCTGGAGAGTTACAGAATGACTCCACAGCATGGTGTCTACCCTGGAGAGTTACAGAATGACTCCACAGCATGGTGTCTACCCTGGAGAGTTACAGAATGACTCCACAGCATGGTGTCTACCCTGGAGAGTTACAGAATGACTCCACAGCATGGTGTCTACCCTGGAGAGTTAACATAATGACTCCACAGCATGGTGTCTACCCTGGAGAGTTACAGAATGACTCCACAGCATGGTGTCTACCCTGGAGAGTTACAGAATGACTCCACAGCATGGTGTCTACCCTGGAGAGTTAACATAATGACTCCACAGCATGGTGTCTACCCTGGATAGTTACAGAATGACTCCACAGCATGGTGTCTACCCTGGAGAGTTACAGAATGACTCCACAGCATGGTGTCTACCCTGGAGAGTTAACAGGCAGAATGACTCCACAGCATGGTGTCTACCCTGGAGAGTTACAGAATGACTCCACAGCATGGTGTCTACCCTGGAGAGTTACATAATGACTCCACAGCATGGTGTCTACCCTGGAGAGTTACAGAATGACTCCACAGCATGGTGTCTACCCTGGAGAGTTACAGAATGACTCCACAGCATGGTGTCTACCCTGGAGAGTTACAGAATGACTCCACAGCATGGTGTTTACCCTGGAGAGTTAACATAATGACTCCACAGCATGGTGTCTACCATGGAGAGTTACAGAATGACTCCACAGCATGGTGTCTACCCTGGAGAGTTACAGAATGACTCCACAGCATGGTGTCTACCATGGAGAGTTAACAGGAAGAATGACTCCACAGCATGGTGTCTACCCTGGAGAGTTAACAGGAAGAATGACTCCACAGCATGGTGTCTACCCTGGAGAGTTAACAGGCAGGAGACAGAGCCTGCTTTTTCTAGCTCTTTATGTATTTCCAAAGGAAAATAATGGCACTTTATTTCATTTTTACATTGACTAAATGTATGTTCAATTACATGTTAACCTTTCTAAGGAATTGCATGGCGCAGGTAACTAATCCAACGTAGTAATAAGGTATTAGCTGCCACTCACACACTCTGGGAAAAGAGAGAGAGAGAGAGAGAGAGAGAGAGAGAGAGAGAGAGAGAGAGAGAGAGAGAGAGAGAGAGAGAGAGGAGAGGAAAAAGGGAAAAAGAGAGAGGGAGACAGAGAGAGAGAGAGAGAGAGAGAGAGAGACACAGAGAGAGAGAGAGAGAGAGAGAGAGAGAGAGAGAGAGAGAGAGAGAGAGAGAGAGAGAGAGAGAGAGAGAGAGAGAGAGAGAGAGAGAGAGAGAGAGACATTAATAATAATAGAGAAAGTACTCACATGGGACCCTTCTCTCTGGTCGCTGTGAATCATGTCAGATAATAATTAGTTTACCTGATACTATGCCTTATGTTGGGGGTCACACACACACTCTGCTAGTCTAAGCTAAATGATCACCTAACTGACCTTCCTGAGAATGATGCTGACCCAAACTGTGCACACACAGACACACACTAGGATCCATAGGAATCATCTTTGGGCAGCTTGGGAGATAGATTCATGGGTGATTCATAGGTGCTGTTGTGTTAACCTCTGCTTAGCTTTCTGTTATCTGTGAACTACAGTCTCCTGTCCTGTCTGTTGTCTGTGAACTACAGTCTCCTGTCCTGTCTGTTGTCTATGAACTACAGTCTCCTGTCCTGTCTGTTGTCTATGAACTACAGTCTCCTGTCCTGTCTGTTGTCTGTGAACTACAGTCTCCTGTCCTGTCTGTTATCTGTGAACTACAGTCTCCTGTCCTGTCTGTTGTCTATGAACTACAGTCTCCTGTCCTGTCTGTTGTCTTTAGGTGTGGCCTGACTTCCCTGGTGTTGTAGACTGGGACACCCAAGTAGAGGTATGTTCACATCTGGTCCTTATTACTGAACTGAATGTCATTATCATATAGTTCATATTCCATATTGTACCAGTATTAGTGCTGAGTGATTAACCTATAGTTCATATTCCATATTGTACCAGTATTAGTGCTGAGTGATTAACCTATAGTTCATATTCCATATTGTACCAGTATTAGTGCTGAGTGATTAACCTATAGTTCTATTCCATATTGTACCAGTATTAGTGCTGAGTGATTAACCTATAGTTCATATTCCATATTGTACCAGTATTAGTGCTGAGTGATTAACCTATAGTTCATATTCCATATTGTACCAGTATTAGTGCTGAGTGATTAACCTATAGTTCATATTCCATATTGTACCAGTATTAGTGCTGGAGTGATTAACCTATAGTTCATATTCCATATTGTACCAGTATTAGTGCTGAGTGATTAACCTATAGTTCATATTCCATATTGTACCAGTATTAGTGCTGAGTGATTAACCTATAGTTCATATTCCATATTGTACCAGTATTAGTGCTGAGTGGTTAACCTATAGTTCATATTCCATATTGTACCAGTATTAGTGCTGAGTGATTAACCTATAGTTCATATTCCATATTGTACCAGTATTAGTGCTGAGTGATTAACCTATAGTTCATATTCCATATTGTACCAGTATTAGAGCTGAGTGATTAACCTATAGTTCATATTCCATATTGTACCAGTATTAGTGCTGAGTGATTAACCTATAGTTCATATTCCATATTGTACCAGTATTAGTGCTGAGTGATTAACCTATAGTTCATATTCCATATTGTACCAGTATTAGTGCTGAGTGATTAACCTATAGTTCATATTCCATATTGTACCAGTATTAGTGCTGAGTGATTAACCTATAGTTCATATTCCATATTGTACCAGTATTAGTGCTGAGTGATTAACCTATAGTTCATATTCCATATTGTACCAGTATTAGTGCTGAGTGATTAACCTATAGTTCATATTCCATATTGTACCAGTGTCTATAGTGAGTGATTAACCTATAGTTCATATTCCATATTGTACCAGTATTAGTGCTGAGTGATTAACCTATAGTTCATATTCCATATTGTACCAGTATTAGTGCTGAGTGATTAACCTATAGTTCATATTCCATATTGTACCAGTATTAGGTGAGTGATTAACCTATAGTTCATATTCCATATTGTACCAGTATTAGTGCTGAGTGATTAACCTATAGTTCATATTCCATATTGTACCAGTATTAGTGCTGAGTGATTAACCTATAGTTCATATTCCATATTGTACCAGTATTAGTGCTGAGTGATTAACCTATAGTTCATATTCCATATTGTACCAGTATTAGTGCTGAGTGATTAACCTATAGTTCATATTCCATATTGTACCAGTATTAGTGCTGGAGTGATTAACCTATAGTTCATATTCCATATTGTACCAGTATTAGTGCTGAGTGATTAACCTATAGTTCATATTCCATATTGTACCAGTATTAGTGCTGAGTGATTAACCTATAGTTCATATTCCATATTGTACCAGTATTAGTGCTGAGTGATTAACCTATAGTTCATATTCCATATTGTACCAGTATTAGTGCTGAGTGATTAACCTATAGTTCATATTCCATATTGTACCAGTATTAGTGCTGAGTGATTAACCTATAGTTCATATTCCATATTGTACCAGTATTAGTGCTGAGTGATTAACCTATAGTTCATATTCCATATTGTACCAGTATTAGTGCTGAGTGATTAACCTATAGTTCATATTCCATATTGTACCAGTATTAGGGTGCTGAGTGATTAACCTATAGTTCATATTCCATATTGTACCAGTATTAGTGCTGAGTGATTAACCTATAGTTCATATTCCATATTGTACCAGTATTAGTGCTGAGTGATTAACCTATAGTTCATATTCCATATTGTACCAGTATTAGTGCTGAGTGATTAACCTATAGTTCATATTCCATATTGTACCAGTATTAGTGCTGAGTGATTAACCTATAGTTCATATTCCATATTGTACCAGTATTAGTGCTGAGTGATTAACCTATAGTTCATATTCCATATTGTACCAGTATTAGTGCTGAGTGATTAACCTATAGTTCATATTCCATATTGTACCAGTATTAGTGCTGAGTGATTAACCTATAGTTCATATTCCATATTGTACCAGTATTAGTGCTGAGTGATTAACCTATAGTTCATATTCCATATTGTACCAGTATTAGTGCTGAGTGATTAACCTATAGTTCATATTCCATATTGTACCAGTATTAGTGCTGAGTGATTAACCTTTAGTTCATATTCCATATTGTACCAGTATTAGTGCTGAGTGATTAAACTATAGTTCATATTCCATATTGTACCAGTATTAGTGCTGAGTGATTAACCTATAGTTCATATTCCATATTGTACCAGTATTAGTGCTGAGTGATTAACCTATAGTTCATATTCCATATTGTACCAGTATTAGTGCTGAGTGATTAACCTATAGTTCATATTCCATATTGTACCAGTATTAGTGCTGAGTGATTAACCTATAGTTCATATTCCATATTGTACCAGTATTAGTGCTGAGTGATTAACCTATAGTTCATATTCCATATTGTACCAGTATTAGTGCTGAGTGATTAACCTATAGTTCATATTCCATATTGTACCAGTATTAGTGCTGAGTGATTAACCTATAGTTCATATTCCATATTGTACCAGTATTAGTGCTGAGTGATTAACCTATAGTTCATATTCCATATTGTACCAGTATTAGTGCTGAGTGATTAACCTATAGTTCATATTCCATATTGTACCAGTATTAGTGCTGAGTGATTAACCTATAGTTCATATTCCATATTGTACCAGTATTAGTGCTGAGTGATTAACCTATAGTTCATATTCCATATTGTACCAGTATTAGTGCTGAGTGATTAACCTATAGTTCATATTCCATATTGTACCAGTATTAGTGCTGAGTGATTAACCTATAGTTCATATTCCATATTGTACCAGTATTAGTGCTGAGTGATTAACCTATAGTTCATATTCCATATTGTACCAGTATTAGTGCTGAGTGATTAACCTATAGTTCATATTCCATATTGTACCAGTATTAGTGCTGAGTGATTAACCTATAGTTCATATTCCTATATTGTACCAGTATTAGTGCTGAGTGATTAACCTATAGTTCATATTCCATATTGTACCAGTATTAGTGCTGAGTGATTAACCTATAGTTCATATTCCATATTGTACCAGTATTAGTGCTGAGTGATTAACCTATAGTTCATATTCCATATTGTACCAGTATTAGTGCTGAGTGATTAACCTATAGTTCATATTCCATATTGTACCAGTATTAGTGCTGAGTGAGTTAACCTATAGTTCATATTCCATATTGTACCAGTATTAGTGCTGAGTGATTAACCTATAGTTCATATTCCATATTGTACCAGTATTAGTGCTGAGTGATTAACCTATAGTTCATATTCCCCATTGTACCAGTATTAGTGCTGAGTGATTAACCTATAGTTCATATTCCATATTGTACCAGTATTAGTGCTGAGTGATTAACCTATAGTTCATATTCCATATTGTACCAGTATTAGTGCTGAGTGATTAACCTATGTTCATATTCCATATTGTACCAGTATTAGTGCTGAGTGATTAACCTATAGTTCATATTCCATATTGTACCAGTATTAGTGCTGAGTGATTAACCTATAGTTCATATTCCATATTGTACCAGTATTAGTGCTGAGTGATTAACCTATAGTTCATATTCCATATTGTACCAGTATTAGTGCTGAGTGATTAACCTTTAGTTCATATTCCATATTGTACCAGTTTAGTGCTGAGTGATTAACCTATAGTTCATATTCCATATTGTACCAGTATTAGTGCTGAGTGATTAACTCTATAGTTCATATTCCATATTGTACCAGTATTAGTGCTGAGTGATTAACCTATAGTTCATATTCCATATTGTACCAGTATTAGTGCTGAGTGATTAACCTATAGTTCATATTCCATATTGTACCAGTATTAGTGCTGAGTGATTAACCTATAGTTCATATTCCATATTGTACCAGTATTAGTGCTGAGTGATTAACCTATAGTTCATATTCCATATTGTACCAGTATTAGTGCTGAGTGATTAACCTATAGTTCATATTCCATATTGTACCAGTATTAGTGCTGAGTGATTAACCTATAGTTCCATATTCCATATTGTACCAGTATTAGTGCTGAGTGATTAACCTATAGTTCATATTCCATATTGTACCAGTATTAGTGCTGAGTGATTAACCTATAGTTCATATTCCATATTGTACCAGTATTAGTGCTGAGTGATTAACCTATTGTAACGATCCCGGCGGTCTGAGTCGGGTCCTGTCTGGTGACGAAAGTGTTTCTGGTCGTAGCTCCTGTTTCCCGAGGGTTCGGGAACGCTCCGAGAGGCTCGTTTCCGCACCTGCACTTCCCATAAGCAATCGGCACACCTGGGCCTAATCACTCACCTCTTCTTAGGGTCTGGCCCAACATCCAGTTCCTGCCGGATCGTTAGCCATGAACAGTATGTTTTGCCGGCGTATCAGCCTCAGTACTAGAGTTAGTTTTTGTTGTTTTGTTGCACCCTGTTGACCTGCCTGGTACCCACCTCCGTTTTTGTTCTCCCCACAGTCACTCGTCCGGAACCTCTACCCAACCTCTGCCTGATGGTCGGCGGCTGCCGAGCGTCATGTCGGATCAACCACTGGACCCTCTACAACTCCTCCACGCCCGCCGCTCTGTTCCCTGGATTATTTCCCTTCACCCTTGGTTCAGTAAATAAACACTCACCTTTTGACACCACTTACCTTGTCCTGGTCTGCTTCTGGGTTCTGGCTTAGTAAACCATGTGACAGAACGATCCGAGTAATGAACCCAGCGGACCTGGACTCTGTTCGCCATGCTATTACCAGTGCAGGAGAAGATGTTGGGCCATCATAGCATCGGTACTACAGGAGATCGCGTTGTCAGTTCGAACCTTTCTACCGGTCTGATCGGAGGTCCAGAACCAACGTCAGTGGTCCGGTGGAGGATCCACTACCGGTTTCATCCATCTCGCCTGCCGCTTCTGAAGCTGTGGCCATCCGTGAGCCCAGGTTCCGGCGCCGGATAAATATGAGGGGGAGCTAAGATGCCGTTCCTTCCTTATGCAGTGTGGACTAGTGTTCGATCTACAGCCCTACTCTTATGCCCAGACAAGGCTAGGATAGCCTTTTGTGATTGAGTTGCTGCGTGGTCGGTGCGCTGGAGTGGGCTTCCAGCCGTTTGGGAACGACAGGATCCCTGCATAGGCTTCATACCAGGGTTCACGGCCGAGATGAGGAAGCTCTTCGACCATTCCGTCCGAGGAGGGACGCAGCTGGCGCCTGTTTTCGCTTCGCCAAGGAACTCGTGAGCGTGGCCGACTTCGTGATTGAGTTCAAGGACGTTGGCTGTGGAGAGTGGGTGGAACGAGGAGTCTCTGCAAGCGGCCTTTTACCAGGGTCTGTCGGAGCAGCTCAAGGATGAGTTGATCTCCTATCCGGAGCCTAGTGACCTGGACAGCTTGGTAGCCTTGTCCATTCGGGTGGATAATCGAGTCCGAGAGCGAAGGAGGGAGAAGCAATGGGGTCCGTCCAATCGATCAGTTTCTCAGTTCCCAGTCGGGTCGGGTGGTGGACCAGAACACATCGATCATTCTCCACCACAGTGGATTAGTGGAGAGGTCCTCTCTCTCGGTCGGAACCCATGCAAGTGGGGCGGCACGGGTTAACCAAGGAGGAGCGTCAACGATAGACGTAAGACCAACTGCTGCCTCTACTGTGGTAGCTCGGGACATTACATCTCCACTTGTTCCCGGCGGTCGTCAAACTGCCCGGCTCGCTAAAGTTGGGAGGACTTTTAGCGAGCCAGTTTCAACCTCTCAGTACCTCTGTCAGACCCCGCTTCCCGGCTACCCTTGTGAACAGGAATCAGAGCTTAGCGCTTAACGCTTTTTGATTCAGGTGCCGATGGAAGCTTTCTTGATGCCGAGTTGGTGGAACAGCTGGGGCTTTCCAAGGAGCAATTGCGGAAGCCATTGAAGCGACCACTCTGAACGGCAGTAGTCTGTACGTATCCGCGATGAGGACTGAACGGTTAAGATGCGGTTGTCAGGGAATCATTCTGAGATGATTTTCATTTTTCATTCTGCCGTCTTCCCATGTTCCTCTGGTCCTTGGATACCCCCTGGTTGAAGGAACACAATCCCACGTTCGATTGGGTGAACGGGCAAGAGTAACGAGTTGGAGCCTGGATTGTCATGCTAACTGTCTCAAGACTGCCTGCCCCATTCGGTTCCCAGTCAGGTGATTGAGGCTAAACCTCCAGATTTGTCCCTGGTTCCCGAGACATATCACGATTTGGGGAGGTTTTCAGTAAGCAGAAGGCTCTGTCACTCCCTCCCACCGACCATATGATTGTGCCATCAACCTGGTCCCTGGAGCTGTCTACCCCAAGGGGAAGGTTATACAGTATCTCCCGACCTGAACGTGAGGCGTTGGAGACCTACATCAAGGAGTCCCTAGCTGCTGGTCTCGTTCGTCCCTCGTCATCACCCCTGGGGGCAGGATTCTTCTTTGTGGGTAAGAAGGATGGCTCTCTTCGACCATGTATTGACTATCGGGGTTGAATGACATCACGGTCAAGAACAAGTATCCCCTGCCCTTGATGAGTTCTGCCTTCGACTCTCCCTTACAGGGTGCTACGGTGTTCACCAAGTTAGACCTTACGCAATGCGTATCACCTGGTCCGGATCAGAGAGGGGGACGAGTGGTTGACGGGTTTCAATACACCGATGGGGCACTTGAGTATCAGGTGATGCCGTTTGGACTGACCAATGCTCCAGCGGTATTCCAGAGTATGGTGAAACGCGTCCTGAGAGATATGATCGGTCTCTTCGTGTTTGTTTACCTGGATGACATTCTGATCTTCTCGAAGGAACCTTCCGACCACGTCCAGCATGTCCGGCAGGTTCTGCAGCGATTGTTGGAGAATCGCCTGTTCGTGAAGGGGCCGAGAAGTGCGAGTTTCACGCCCACACAACATCCTTTCTCGGTACATCATCTCCAGGGGAGAGATTAGGATGGACCAGGGAGAAGGTTAGAGAGCGAGTTCTGGAATGGGCCCAGCCCGTACGAGATTGCAGCTCCAAGAGATTTTTGGGGTTTTGCGAATTTCTACCGCCCAGATTCATCCGGGATTACAGCCGTGTGGCCGCTCCATTAACTGCCTTGACTTCCAGCATCAGGACTTTCAAGTGGAATCCGGAGGCGGATCGAAGCGTTTCTGGATTTGAAGGCGATTCTACCAACGCACCGATTCTCTCTCAACCGGACACGGCCCGTCAGTTCGTTGTTGAAGTGGACGCGCGTCTGATGTGGGAGTTGGCGCCATCCTGTCGCAGCGATGCTCCACGGACAGTAAACTCCATCCCTGCGCCTACTACTCGTCGCCTTTCACCTGCGGAGAGGAATTACGATGTGGGTAACCGGGAGCTTCTCGCGGTGAAACTTGCCTTGGAGGAGTGGCGCCACTGGTTGGAGGGGGCGGAGCAACCGTTTATTGTCTGGACTGACCACAAGAATCTTGCTTACGTGCAATCGGCGAAACGTCTCAACTCCCGTCAGGCCAGGTGGGCGTTGTTTTTCGGACGATTCAAGTTTGTCCTGACGTTCCGACCTGGGTCTAAGAACGGCAAGGCGGACGCCTTGTCCCGGATGTTCTCCAAGACGGAGGAGAGTGGGTCCAAGACCGAGACTATTCTCCCCCCGAACTGCGTCGTGGGAGCAGTCATGTGGAAGATTGAGGAGGAGGTGCTGGCGGCCCTTCGGACTCAGCCCGGTCCCGGTAACGTCCACCCGGTCGGTTGTTTGTGCCTGAGTCGGTTCGTCCTGCTGTTCTCAAGTGGTCCCACGCCAGTAAGATGGCTTGTCACCCTGGCGTGGCTCGGACTATGGCGTTTTCTTCGCAGACGCTTTTTGGTGGCCTGCCATGGCCGAGGATACTCGGGTTTTGTTGCTGCCTGTCCAGTGTGCGCAGAATAAGAGTACCAATCGGCCCAGCTCTGGACTACTTCACCCCCCTTCCTATTCCCCCAGCGTCCATGGTCGCATCTGGCCCTGGACTTCGTCACGGGGTTGCCCGCTTCTGAGGGGAACACGGTCGTTCTGACTATCGTGGACAGATTCAGCAAGTTCGCCCACTTTGTGCCGATTGCCAAGCTTCCCCTCTGCCTCGGAGACGTCCCGAGATCCTGGTTAGGGAGGTTTTCAGGGTCCACGGTTTGCCCAGTGATATCGTTTCCGACCGTGGCCCTCAGTTTACCTCTGCTGTCTGGAAGTCCTTCTGTTCGGCCATTGAGCTACAGTCAGTCTCACATCTGGTTTTCACCCCCAATCCAATGGTCAGGCGGAGAGAGCCAACCAGAAGATGGAATCCACGCCTACGCTGTCTGGTCTCTTCCAACCCCACCTCCTGGGCCTCTCAGTTGCCTTGGGTTGAGTATGCCCACAATACTCTCCCCTACATCTGCCACTGGGATGTCTCCCTTCCAGTGCCTGTATGGCTACCAACCTCCCCTGTTCCCTTCTCAGGAGAAGAGCTCTCAGTGCCTTCTGTTCAGGCCCACATTCCGTTGCCACCGGACCTGGCATCGGGCCAGAAAGGCACTCCTTAGAGGTTCGGACCGGTATCAGCTCCAGGCGAATCGTCGCCGGATCCCCGCTCCCACCTATACCATCGGAGATAGGGTTTGGTTGGCCACACGGGATCTTCCGTTACGGACTGAGTCTAGGAAGTTATTACCGGTTCATTGGTCCGTTTGTGGTGGAGAAGGTGATCAATCCAGTGGCAGTTCGACTCAAACTACCGAGGACGCTCAGAGTCCATCCCACCTTTCATGTCTCCTGCCTCAAGCCTGTCCTCCTCAGTCCTCTGTTGCCTCCTCCGCCTCCTCCTCCTCCTCCTCGGATGATCGGAGGTGGTCCTGCCTACACGGTGCGGCGCATCATGGATTCCCGACGGCGGGGCCGGGTTTCCAGTATCTCGTGGACTGGGAGGGTATGGTCCTGAGGAGAGGAGTTGGATTCCGCGGCGACAGGTCCTAGATCCGGATCTCATCAGGGACTTCTACCGCCTCCATCCTGGCGCTCCCGGGAGTCCGCCCGGTGGCGTTCGTCGGAGGGGGGGTACTGTAACGATCCCGGCGGTCTGAGTCGGGTCCTGTCTGGTGACGAGTGTTTCTGGTCGTAGCTCCTGTTTTCCGAGGGTTCGGGAACGCTCCGGGAGCGCTCTTGTTTCCGCACCTGCTTCCCATCAGCAATCGGCACACCTGGGCCTAATCATCACCCTTCTTAGGGTCTGGCCCAACATCCAGTTCCTGACGGATCGTTAGCCATGAACAGTATGTTTTGCCGGCGTATCAGCCTCAGTACTAGAGTTAGTTTTTGTTGTTTTGTTGCACCCTGTTGACCTGCCTGGTACCACCTCCGTTTTTGTTCTCCCCACAGTCACTCGTCCGAACCTCTACCCAACCTCTGCCTGATGGTCGGCGGCTGCCGAGCCATCATCGGATCAACCACTGGACCTCTACAACTCCTCCACGCGCCGCTCTGTTCCCTGGATTATTTCCCTTCACCCTTGGTTCAGTAAATAAACACTCACCTTTTGACACCACTTACCTTGTCCTGGTCTGCTTCTGGGTTCTGGCTTAGTAAACCGTGACACCTATAGTTCATATTCCATATTGTACCAGTATTAGTGCTGAGTGATTAACCTATAGTTCATATTCCATATTGTACCAGTATTAGTGCTGAGTGATTAACCTATAGTTCATATTCCATATTGTACCAGTATTAGTGCTGAGTGATTAACCTATAGTTCATATTCCATATTGTACCAGTATTAGTGCTGAGTGATTAACCTATAGTTCATATTCCATATTGTACCAGTATTAGTGCTGAGTGATTAACCTATAGTTCATATTCCATATTGTACCAGTATTAGTGCTGAGTGATTAACCTATAGTTCATATTCCATATTGTACCAGTATTAGTGCTGAGTGATTAACCTATAGTTCATATTCCATATTGTACCAGTATTAGTGCTGAGTGATTAACCTTTAGTTCATATTCCATATTGTACCAGTATTAGTGCTGAGTGATTAACCTATAGTTCATATTCCATATTGTACCAGTATTAGTGCTGAGTGATTAACCTATAGTTCATATTCCATATTGTACCAGTATTAGTGCTGAGTGATTAACCTATAGTTCATATTCCATATTGTACCAGTATTAGTGCTGAGTGATTAACCTATAGTTCATATTCCATATTGTACCAGTATTAGTGCTGAGTGATTAACCTATAGTTCATATTCCATATTGTACCAGTATTAGTGCTGAGTGATTAACCTATAGTTCATATTCCATATTGTACCAGTATTAGAGCTGAGTGATTAACCTATAGTTCATATTCCATATTGTACCAGTATTAGTGCTGAGTGATTAACCTATAGTTCATATTCCATATTGTACCAGTATTAGTGCTGAGTGATTAACCTATAGTTCATATTCCATATTGTACCAGTATTAGTGCTGAGTGATTAACCTATAGTTCATATTCCATATTGTACCAGTATTAGTGCTGAGTGATTAACCTATAGTTCATATTCCATATTGTACCAGTATTAGTGCTGAGTGATTAACCAACCATTTTTTTATATATATACAGTACCAGTCAAAAGTTTGGACATACCTACTCATTCAAGGGTTTTTCTTTCTTTGTACTATTTTCTACATTGTAGAATAATAGTGAAGGCATCAAAACTATGAAATAACACATATGGAATCATGTAGTAACCAAAAAGTGTTAAACAAATAAAAATATATTTTATATTTGAGATTCTTCAAAAAGCCACCTTTTGCCTTTATGACAGCTTTGCACACTCTTGGCATTCTCTCAACCAGCTTCACCTGGAATGCTTTTCCAACAGTTTTGAAGGAGTTCCCACATATGCTGAGCACTTGTTGGCTGCTTTTCCTTCATTCTGCCGTCCAACTCATCCCAAACCATCTCAATTGTGTTGAGGTCTGGGGATTGTGGAGGCCAGGTCATCTGATGCAGCACTCCATCACTCTCCTTCTTGGTAAAATAGCCGTTACACAGCCTGGAGGTGTGTTGGGTCATTGTTCTGATGAAAAACAAATGATAGTCCCACTAAGCCCAAACCAGATGGGATGGCGTATCGCTGCAGAATGCTGTGGTAGCCATGCTGGTTAAGTGTGCCTTGAATTCTAAATAAATCACAGACAGTGTCACCAGCAAAGCACCCCCACACCATAACACCTCCTCCTCTGTGCTTTACGGTGGGAACTACACATGCAGA
Organism: Coregonus clupeaformis; assembly: GCF_020615455.1. Lineage (NCBI taxonomy): Eukaryota > Metazoa > Chordata > Actinopteri > Salmoniformes > Salmonidae > Coregonus > Coregonus clupeaformis. The sequence continues at coordinate 33,931 of NW_025534678.1, forward strand.
GATCATCTGTTCACCCACACCGCGTCTCACCAAGAGATGGCGGTTGGAACCAAAAATCTCCAATTTGGACTCCAGACCAACGGACACATTTCCACCGGTCTAATGTCCATTGCTCGTGTTTCTTGGCCCAAGCAGGTCTCTTCTTCTTATTGGTGTCCTTTAGTAGTGGTTTCTTTGCAGCAATTCGACCATGAAGGTTTGATTCCCAAAGTCCCCTCTGAACAGTTGATGTTGAGATGTGTCTGTGACTTGAACTCTGTGGAGCATTTATTTGGGCTGCAATTTCTGAGGCTGGTAACTCTAATGAACTTATCCTCTGCAGCAGAGGTAACTCTGGGTCTTCCATTCCTGTTGCGGTCCTCATGAGACCCAGTTTCATCATAGCGCTTGATGGTTTTTGCGACTGGACTTGAAGAAACGTTCAAAGTTCTTGAAATGTTCCGTATTTGCTGAGCTTCATGTTTTAAAGTAATGATGGACTGTTATTTCTCTTTGTTTATTTTCATTAAGAAAATATTCAACCTAGTTCAGCGCAGAAACATTGTAATTAACTGCAATGACCATAACTAATTGCACCTGTTTTTTCCGGCTCGGACAGAAACAGATCAGAGAGGAAGAGGCGAAGCGAGAGATTTCACTCTTGCCAAAAATCTGTCCAAAATAAGCCCAATGCGTTTCTACGGTCTTATTTTTGGACTTAAGCTTGTCCGCCTGCCTTCCCACCTTTGGGACAACGACTCCCATTGTTAGGGCGGAGACATGAGCATCTCGTCACTGTATACAGATCTCTGGATGGATACACTTTTATGCCTGTTACGTTCGGTTAGATACACACATATCACATGAGAGAGGATGCGAAAAGTTGTTGGTGAAAAGTATGCCTTATCTACCTTGAAGAACTAGCCCTTGTGCTTTGCTGGAAAAAAATGACATCCATTATGTTACGGGTCAAATTGACCCGCACAGTTTAAACACACTCAAGACAGTCAAAGAATTAAGTAAAAACAGAAACAACTTTATTTTGTCTTATCAGACATTTCAGAAAGAAGAAATACAATACTTTGTATTTTTTTTAAACAATATTTAAGAACTATTTGTTAAACATATTTCCTTTCTCACAAACAAGATTTTTCAGTTTCCCCAAGTAGGTTTTTCCCCCTATTGGTCCATATTATCCCTTCAGTCTTTCTCTCTACATGTTGAACACAATGTGTGTGTGTGCTTTCTGCAGATGTATTTATTGCATTCTACACAAGTGGTGCTTGTTTTACTGTCTTGTCGAGGGGGCAGAGCTGGCATCTTTTCCGTTTCTTGCCACTGCCTGTATCCACTGGATCCATTTCTGGTTGATTGGAGGCATGTGTTGATGGTCCAGCTTGAATTTTCTGGACGGCAGATGCAGCTGCTGTCGACCGAGGAGGCCGGACTCTCCTCTGGATCTTGGGAGTGATGAGAGCTTTGCCGAGCTCCTCTAGGAAAAGCCGGCGTCGGTACAATTTGCCACCATTCCATTGCTGGTTGATTTCAGTCCACAGGACATAGGCATTGTAAGCAGACACATCCACAATGTTGTAGAAAATCACCAAAGGCCAGCGGGCAGTCATGCGCTGACAACTATATGTTGCTGTGACTTTATCCAAATTGTCAACTCCTCCTTTGGTGGAATTGTAGTCCAGTATTATTTGTGGCTTGATGTCCTCTCTTGCACTCAGCGATGCATCTTTGTGCATTGTGCTCATTACAAGAACATTCTTGTTCTTCTTTGGGCAGTATGAAACAACAGTTGCATTTTCAGAGAAAGCAAATTTAGAGGAATGCACAGTTCTGCCCTGCATTTTCAGAAGCTCACTGGGAAGTTCAGGTTTGTTTTTTCTGATTGTTCCAACCATGGTCAGCTTTCTCTTCTGTAGTTCAACACCAAGGCGGTAGGATGTGAAGAAGTTGTCACACGTGATGTTATGACCTTGCAGCCCTTCACTCATGTCCAGCACCACCCGCATCCCCTGGTTTTTCTCAGGCACTCCGCCGGGTGGCTTCCCAGTGTAAACTTGCATATTCCATGCATAGCTTGATGTGGCATCACATGCTGCCCATATTTTGATGCCATATTTTGCAGGCTTGTTTGGCATATACTGTCTGAAGGGACAACGTCCTCTGAATGGAACAAGGCGTTCATCAACTGTAACATGAGGACTGGGATTGTACAGTAACGGTAGAATTTCCACCCATTTATCCCATACATCTCTGATTGCAGCTAGTTTGTCTCTTTCACGTCGACCCGGTCTGGTATCACGGTTATCAAGCGAATCACCCGAGAAATTATGTGGAATTCTTGTAGAGACATTGTTGCCCGAAATATTGGCCTTCCATTCTCTTCATTCCACAGGCTGGCCGTTGCTTCTCCGTTTGACCGGTAGACTCCAGCTAATATGAGCAATCCAATGTATGCATGCAAGTCAATCCGATCCAGTGGCTTCCAGTTCTCTTGAAACACACGGCTCCCCTCCAAGTTGGTCATGTCCAGAACAATCTTCTCTATTGCTTGGGGTAAAAAGAGCTCAAAAGCTGATTGTATGTCATGGACTCGAGTGACAGCAAATCGTGTAGGTCCTGGAACCATTTTTATTACATTGGAAGCTGAGAGTCTACCTTGACCTCGTTGTGGTGACGGTGACCATTCAATATGACCATCTTTAGACTTCCATGTCTTCTCTTCTCTTGATGATGCTTGTTGCATGCTCTGTCTCTCATCTGATGTAGGGGATGGTACGGCAGACTCCTCCTCTGAATCCTCTTCAATGAAGACAAAATCTGGATCATCAACAGCATTGTCCTCTATCTCTGAAATATCCTCTGTCTCTGAAACCTCTTCTTCTTTTTCACTGTCACAGTCCAGAATTTGTGATAAGACTTCATTGATTGAAAATCTTTTGGAGCTCATTTTTGAGTGTCTGTGTCAGGGACCTGCTGCTCTCACACTGAGGAGAAGCTTGGGAAAGCCCTTTTTAACCCAAACACAATTCTAAAAGTGCAACCAGGACCAGTCAAAACAAAATACATCAAAGACACTTTTTTGTTTTGCACCTGTGCAAATATATATACACATGAAAGCCTCCGGGTCAAAATGACCCACAACATCATGTTTGTATACAAAATGTACACAGACATTCCACAACACATCAGTGTGTCCACATTTTGCAGTTAGGTTCATGACCCTAAATGAGGAAAAGTCATGTAATTTCATGGCGAAAAAGAGTGGTTAACTAGTATTTTAGACAACGCAAAAGTGGAAACGGGTCAAATTGACCCACAACATAACAGGAGGGTTAAGGAAATGATTTCATCAGACAGCTCTGCAGCATAATTAGGCAGTCTAGCTCAATAGGATGACTAAAGACTGTACAGTATGTGGAGCACAGAGATAACGTTAGATGGTCTGGCTGACTGACTGCACTCTTAGAAAAAAAGGAGCTATCTAGAACCTTAAAGGGTTCTTTTGGTTGTCCCCATAGGAGAACCCTTTGATGAACCCTTTTATGTTGCAGGTAGAACCATTTTGGGTTCCAAGTAGAACTCTTTTGGGTTCCATGGAAAACCCTTTCTGCAGAGGGTTCTACCTGGAACCAAAAAAGGGTTCTCCTATGGGGATAGCCGAAGAACCCTTTTGGAAGCTTTTTTTACTAAGAGTGCGCTACTAACTGAGCAGAGATGAGATGATGACTTTAAGGAATAAAAAATAATAAAGTAATCAAATAAAAACTACGTTAAATACATAACTGAAATATTGTATTATTTCATAGTAATTTACTATTGTTCTATTGATATCTACCCAATATGAACCTGACAGAGACAATGGAATATTTTACATTATAAAGCTCTAAAATCATTGTCGTGTCAATATTTCATAATGTATTCAATGTTAAAGATTTTGTATTTACCGAAATCCAAAAAACGTGATTATTTTATAATAATCGAACCCGAAACCGAACAGACCACAAAAAGCACTAATCGCTCAGCACTGACCTGTTTGCAGGTACCAGCCCTCTCCTCACATCCACCAGGGCACCCTGGAACTGATTATCCAGAACATGCTTTCAATGCATTATCACACAGGACGCTAATACTGAATGAGAAAGAGAAATCACTACAGATTTCTCTCCTTCTCTCCCAAATAGGCTACACCCCATCCATCACACAGGCACGAACGCACACACACACACACACACACACACACACACACACACACACACACACACACACACACACACACACACTCTGCCAGACTTTGTGAGAGAGAAGTGGGTGTCGCTTGTAATTATAGACAGCAGTTCTGAAAGAAAAAGTTTGTATTTTATTTTATTGCTGTTACTTAATCATTTTAATTATCTCTTCTTTCTAGTGGATCTGCTAATTAGCGGTTATGTGTGTGTGTGTGTGTGTGTGTGTGTGTGTTCAGGATTTTCTAGTCATAGCGTACAGCTGTATATGAAGCCTCCTAGTCAAGTCTAACATACATTGACATTTGAGTCATTAAGCAGAAGCTCATTAGCACAGAGGGGATTACTGTGTAATATATGTTTGGCAGCTGTGCTCTCAATACTGTATAGTCAACTTCCATCAAGTTACTGGTCTGCTTCGGTACTTTCTGGGATCACACCACCTGTATTCAGTCCTATGTAGCAACATTGTGTTTTTTACGTTGGATAAAAGTAGAGACTCAGAGCTATAAACTGGTATGTCATACACTACAGTTGAGGAACAATGGGAAAGTAATTCTGCTCTGAAAGTTGATAAACTTGTAACCCCACTTTTGAGAAAATGGCCCTTGAATGTTTTGGTACACCAACTGGAGAGCTCTTCTTTGTCTACATCCATTCAGCATCGTTCACACCCTCTTAAGCCTTAGCCCCGCCCCATCTCTTTAAGGTAAACAACCAAAGATTTCAAGACTAAAACTGGTAAAAGTAGTAGCCCACAATAAGGAAAACCTCCAGGTAAATATGTGACCTGTTCCAGGAAACTAGGCGTATGTCGTACGTCACTACTTCACAGGATAGGCATTTGAACTTAAACTTTTTTTTAAAATCAAAATGCGTGCCTTCTGGAACATTTGAACGTTCATGTGCCTTAATAAAAAACTTGTATGCCATATGTAAATAGAAATAAAATTGTTAAAATACGAGCCTAGTTGGTTTAGCCACTGAAAAAGACAGGAACCTTCCCGCTAGACATGATTGGCCTGAGATAATGGATGGGCTGGACATGCCGAGAGATGAGTTCGGATTGGTCTGCCATGTAGCATGCTTCTGTCTATACCACGAGCTGGTCAGTATGTGGTAATGAGGAAATCCTTTCTAACGCGGCTTTTTTGAACAATATCACGTAGTATAACTGCAGTAGTGTTGCTCTTCGCTTTCTGGAGGACCGAGTTTTGAAATCAGTGGAATTAGTGTATGATAGCTAAGGAGATGGAGAAGATTCTGGCGTTTGATTGCAAATATGCAGACGGAGTCGAAAAGAGAACACACAGAAGGCTGTTGTATAAAACACCTGTCTCCAGATTACATCTTCAAACTAAGGGCAACCATGGCATCCGTGTCAGAGAGGGAGAAGCGTCCATCCATATATAAGGGTAAGATAGTCTAGCTAGCTACATTTTCAGATATTACACATTTTGTCAGAAAGTCGTTTATTTCAAGTTAAAGCGTACTGTTAGCTAGCTAGCGTTAGCTGGCTGGCTGGCTCACTAGCTAACGTTACGTGTATGATCTGTGTAGTAATATTATTCGTATCGCAGAGCCATTTTCATTGCTAGTTATAGCCTAATGTTAGCTAACTAGCTAACATTGAACCTGGCTGGTTAGCTACCTGCAGATTCATTCAGGGTAGTAACGTTATGAGTTGGGATTAAGGTTCCTTGTTTAGCTAGCTAGCTAGCTACATGTCTAAACAAAAGACTCCACTAACACTGTGCAAGTTACCATTTCAATAGAATGTTAATGATGTCACTGTGACAACTGTCGATAGACCTAGCTGGTAAATTCACTCTGGCTATCTACTCCGATTTCAGAGCACTCTCGTCTGAGTGTGCCAGAGTGCAGAATAACTGACGAATTTACGAACGCTCAACAGCCGTTGAATATGGCCGGTGTCAGTAGACGTTGGTAGACGTCGTAAATAAATTGTTGCCAGCAGCACAGTTATGGTCACTAACGCTCTGGATAACATAAAAACAGCCTAACCAGCTCTGCTAGGGCGAGTAAAATGGTCAGAGTGAGCTGTTCTCTCACTTGTGTCTGGAAGTAGCTAGCCAACGTTAGCCAGTTAGCTTGGGTGCTTGACTGCTGTTGTTAGGTCAGAACGCTCAGATCAACCCTACTCCTCGGCCAGAGTGTCCAGTGTGCGCTCTGAACGCTTCGAGAGAAAGAATGGTGTTGTAGCATGGTATTGTAACATGGTGTTGTAACATGGTGTTGTATCATGGTGTTGTATCATGGTGTTGTAGCATGGTGTTGTAGCATGATGTTGTAGCATGGTGTTGTAACATGGTGTTGTAGCATGGTGTTGTAACATGGTGTTGTAACATGGTGTTGTAACCTGGTGTTGTAACATGGTGTTGTAGCATGGTGTTGTAACATGGTGTTGTAACATGGTGTTGTAACCTGGTGTTGTAACATGGTGTTGTAACATGGTGTTGTAACATGGTGTTGTAGCATGGTGTTGTAGCATGGTGTTGTAACATGGTGTTGTATCATGGTGTTGTATCATGGTGTTGTATCATGGTGTTGTAACATGGTGTTGTAGCATGGTGTTGTATCATGGTGTTGTAACATGGTGTTGTATCATGGTGTTGTAACATGGTGTTGTATAATGATGTTGTAGCAAACGAGTATGATGAAATACATGCACCACAAAGAGGGTACACTTTGTGACGTGACAGAGAAATATCAGCAAGCTAAGCTAGCTAACTGTCTGCTTGGCTAGTTAGCTAGCTGCTTGGTTAAACACAGAACGTCAGCACACTGTTTCCTGATTGGATAATGGGAAAGTAATTCTGCTCGTTACATTTTTCATACTCTCACTACCACTACCCTCTCACTACCCTCTAACTACCACTACCCTCTCACTACCACTACCCTCTCACTACCACTACCCTACTACTACCCTCTCACTACCACTACCCTCTCACTACCACTACCCTCTCACTGCCACTACCCTCTCACTACCCTCTCACTACCACTACCCTCTCACTACCACTACCCTCTCACTACCACTACCCTCCTACTACCCTCTCACTACCACTACCCTCTCACTACCACTACCCTCTCACTACCACTACCCTCTCACTACCACTACCCTCCTCACTACCCTCTCACTACCACTACCCTCCCACTACCACTACCCTCTCACTACCCTCTCACTACCACTACCCTCTCACTACCACTACCCTCTCACTACCACTACCCTCCCACTACCCTCTCACTACCACTACCCTCTCACTACCACTACCCTCTCACTACCACTACCCTCCCACTACCACTACCCTCTCACTACCACTACCCTCTCACTACCACTACCCTCCTACTACCCTCTCACTACCACTACCCTCTCACTACCACTACCCTCCCACTACCACTACCCTCTCACTACCACTACCCTCCTACTACCCTACCACTACCCTCTCACTACCACTACCCTCTCACTACCCTCTCACTACCACTACCCTCTCACTACCACTACCCTCTCACTACCACTACCCTCCCACTACCCTCTCACTACCACTACCCTCTCACTACCACTACCCTCCCACTACCACTACCCTCTCACTACCACTACCCTCTCACTACCACTACCCTCTCACTACCACTACCCTCCTACTACCCTCTCACTACCACTACCCTCTCAATACCTACCACCCTCTCACTGCCACTACCATCTCACTTCCCTCTCATTACCCCTACCCTCTCACTACCCTCTCACTACCACTACCCTCTCACTACCACTACCCTCTCACTACCACTACCCTCTCACTACCACTACCCTCTCACTACCCTCTCACTACCACTACCCTCTCACTACCACTACCCTCTCACTACCACTACCCTCTCACTACCACTACCCTCTCACTACCACTACCCTCTCACTACCACTACCCTCTAACTACCACTACCCTCTCACTACCACTACCCTCTCACTACCACTACCCTCCTACTACCCTCTCACTACCACTACCCTCTCACTACCACTACCCTCTCACTACCACTACCCTCCCACTACCACTACCCTCCCACTACCACTACCCTCTCACTACCACTACCCTCCCACTACCACTACCCTCTCACTACCACTACCCTCTCACTACCACTACCCTCTCACTACCCTCTCACTACCACTACCCTCTCACTACCACTACCCTCTCACTACCACTACCCTTCTCACTACCACTACCCTCCTACTACCCTCTCACTACCACTACCCTCTCACTACCACACCCACCTCTCACTGCCACTACCCATCTCACTTCCCTCTCACTACCCCTACCCTCTCACTTCCTTCTGACTACCACTACCCTCCCACTACCACTACCCTCTCACTACCACTACCCTCTCACTACCACTACCCTCTCACTACCCTCTCACTACCACTACCCTCTCACTACCACTACCCTCTCACTACCACTACCCTTCTCACTACCACTACCCTCCTACTACCCTCTCACTACTACTACCCTCTCAATACAACCCACCTCTCACTGCCACTACCATCTCACTTCCCTCTCATTACCCCTACCCTCTCACTTCCTTCTGACTACCACTACCCTCTCACTACCACTACCCTCTCACTACCCTCTCACTACCACTACCCTCTCACTACCACTACCCTCTCACTACCACTACCCTCTCACTACCCTCTCACTACCACTACCCTCTCACTACCACTACCCTCCCACTACCCTCTCACTACCCTCCTACTACTCCTCTCACTACCACTACCCTCTCACTACAACCCACCTCTCACTGCCACTACCCATCTCACTTCCCTCTCACTACCCCTACCCTCCTAACCCTCTCACTTCCTTCTGACTACCACTACCCTCTCACTACAACTACCCTCTCACTACCCTCTGACTACCACTTCCTTCTGACTACCACTACCAGCTCCTGAGTGGCGCAGTGGTCTAAGGCACTGCATCGCAGTGCTAACTGTGCCACTAGAGATCCTGGTTCGAATCCAGGCTCTGTCGCAGCCGGCCTCAACCGGGAGACTCATGGGCGGCGCACAATTGGCACAGCGTTGTCCAGGGTAGGGGAGGGAATGGCCGGTAGGGATGTAGCTCAGTTTGCAACGCCAGGGTTGTGGGTTCGATTCCCACGGGGGGCCAGTATAAAAAATAAAATATTTTTTTTTATATATATGTATTCACTAACTGTAAGTCGCTCTGGATAAGAGCGTCTGCTAAATGACTAAAATGTAAATGTAAAAATCTCACTACCCTCTCACTACCCTCTCACTACCATCTCACTGTCACTACCTTATCACCTCCCTCAAAATCAAATCAAATTAAATGTTATTTTTCACACGCTAACAGTGAAATACTTACTTACGGTCCCTTCCCAACAATGCAGAGAGACAAGCATTATATTGTTAGATTAAAGGAGTAACTCTGGAAGGCCTAAAACACTCTTCCTCACCTCAAGTTCAACTGTTCAGAGTCAGTTGGAGCGCCGGGGCCCACAGCCTTCATAGGGCTATATAGCCTAATAATAGCCATACCACACCTTCACAAAAGTTTACTAGGGAAATATCATTAAATTAAGTTTTGCATCTCACCCTCTTTGGTTTTTCCTTTTCCTGGTTTGAGTGCGAGTAGCCCCATATGCCTACTGCTAATCCTATTAGATTGTGGCAAACATAACATTAACTTATACTGAACAAAAATTGAAAACGCAATATGCAACAATTTCAAAGATTGTATTGAGTTACAGTCTATTTAAATTAATTCATTATTAGGCCCTAATCTATGGATTTCACTTCACATGACTGGGCAGGGTCGCATCCATGGCTGGGCCTGGGAGGGCATAGGCCCACCCACTTGGGAGCCAGGTTCACCCACTGGGTAGCCAGGCCCAGACAATCAGAATAATTTTTGTCCCACAAAAGGGCTTTATTACAGACAGAAATACTCCTCAGCACCCCCGTCCCCCTCCTCATACGATCCTGCAGGTGAAAAAGGCGGATGTGGAGGTCCTGGGCTGGCGTGGTTACACATGGTCTGTGGTTGTGAGGCTGGTTGGATGTACTGACACATTCTCTAAAATGACGTTGAAGGCAGCTTATGGTAGAGAATTCTCTGTCAACAGCTCTGGTGGACATTCCTGCAGTCAGCATGCCGATTGCACACTCCCTCAAAACATCTGTGGCATTGTGTTGTGTGACAAAATGTCACATTTTAGAGTGGCCTTTCATTGTCCCCAGCACAAGGTGCACCTGTGTAATGATCATGCTGTTTAATCAGCTTCTTGATATGCCACACCTGTCAGGTGGATGGATTATCTTGGCAAAGGAGAAATGCTCCCTAACAGGGATGTAAACAAATGTGTACACAAAATTTGAGATAAATACATTTTTTGTGCGTATGGAAAATTTCTGGGATCTTTTATTTCAGCTCATGAAACATGGGACCAACACTTTACATGTTGCGTTTATATTTTTGTTCAGTATAATTTGGCCAAAGAAAATGGCTCAACCGAATGAAACAAAACAGTTGTTGTTAAGCCAATTTAAATAATTGGTTTAAACCTTCAGAAATTACCATCAAAGGTGAGGGCTTACCATAGGCCTAACCAACAAATGACAGCTATAGGCTAATGCTATTTATTTTACAACAGGCCTATTTATAACCTATATTCAACTAAATATAGCACAACATTAAAAAGACAGTTTGAACTTAATTAAGCCAACAAAAATGTATCAACAAAATTAAACATTTGTTTTTGTTGTGCATATATAAAGACCTTAAATTTACAATAATAATAATAATGATATACAATAATAATGATAAAACAAATGATAATACATCTGAAAATAAATCAATAAAAGTTAGGAAATTGCATCGAACCTAAATAGCGAGTTGCACACAGTCTCTTCTCATCTTTGTCCACTAAAACGTGTCCCAGAGGACATTCCCCTTGTCGGCCTCTTTACACTACACTCTTTCTCCTCTTCACTTTCCTTTCACTTCAGTGAACAGTTGTCTAGGCCAAGGCTCCTCTCTCTCCCTCACACTCCTCAGCAGCAGGCGCACGTGACGTGAGCAGCCGGAACCAGTTTCAGCTGGACGTAAAGCTATGCGTTTTATTGAGCTGTAATTGGCTGACACAGATAACAAGCTCAGCAGTTCTCAACACCTCACACATTAAATGAACAGAGGACGGGGTCCAGTCGGTAAATCTAGTTTTAATTGCATATACCCGAGACTCGTGGCAATTATATCAGACCCGACCCAGATCAGAGACAAAAGTCAGAATTTAGGACCCGGGTCGGAACTGGAATTATGGGACTGTTGGACCTGTGAAGTCCTCTAGCTTGAGGTGCCAAACCACATATAATAAATACCAAGCCTGTTAAGGAACCATGTGGTGGTGTGTGTGTGTTTGTGTGTGTCTGTCTGTCTGTGTGTGTGTGTGTGTGTGTGTGTGTGTCTGTCTGTCTGTGTGTGTGGTTGGGGGGCGTGAGCATGATAGAAAGAGGGAATGGGGGAAGGGTTTTAGGCAACAGAGGAGGAGGAGGAGGGAGGAGCGGGGGTGGAAGAGAAGCTGCCAGTGGAGGCAGGCTGGCAGGGAGACAGAAAGACAGGGAGGGAGACAGGAAGACAGACAGGGAGACAGGAAGACAGGGAGGGAGACAGGAAGACAGGGAGGGAGACAGGGAGACAGGAAGACAGGCAGGGAGACAGGAAGACAGACAGGGAGACAGGAAGACAGGCAGGGAGACAGGAAGACAGGGAGGGAGACAGGAAGACAGGGAGGGAGACAGGAAGACAGACAGGGAGACAGGAAGACAGGGAGGGAGACAGGGAGACAGGAAGACAGGGAGGGAGACAGGAAGACAGGGAGGGAGACAGGGAGACAGGGAGGGAGACAGGAAGACAGGGAGGGAGACAGGGAGACAGGGAGGGAGACAGGAAGACAGGGAGGGAGACAGGAAGACAGGGAGGGAGACAGGAAGACAGGCAGGGAGACAGGAAGACAGGGAGGGAGACAGGGAGACAGGGAGGAGACAGGAAGACAGGGAGGGAGACAGGGAGACAGGGAGGGAGACAGGAAGACAGGGAGGGAGACAGGAAGACAGGGAGGGAGACAGGAAGACAGGGAGGGAGACAGGAAGACAGGGAGGGAGACAGGAAGACAGGGAGGGAGACAGGAAGACAGGCAGGGAGACAGGAAGACAGGGAGGGAGACAGGAAGACAGGGAGGGAGACAGGAAGACAGGGAGGGAGACAGGGAGACAGGGAGGGAGACAGGAAGACAGGGAGGGAGACAGGAAGACAGGGAGGGAGACAGGAAGACAGGGAGGGAGACAGGGAGACAGGAAGACAGGGAGGGAGACAGGAAGACAGACAGGGAGACAGGAAGACAGGGAGGGAGACAGGAAGACAGGGAGGGAGACAGGAAGACAGGCAGGGAGACAGGAAGACAGACAGGGAGACAGGAAGACAGGGAGGGAGACAGGGAGACAGGGAGGGAGACAGGGAGACAGGGAGGGAGACAGGAAGACAGGGAGGGAGACAGGGAGACAGGGAGGAGACAGGAAGACAGGGAGGGAGACAGGGAGACAGGAAGACAGGCAGGGAGACAGGAAGACAGGGAGGGAGACAGGAAGACAGGAAGACAGGGAGGGAGACAGGAAGACAGGAAGACAGGGAGGGAGACAGGGAGACAGGGAGGGAGACAGGAAGACAGGGAGGGAGACAGGGAGACAGGGAGGGAGACAGGAAGACAGGGAGGGAGACAGGAAGACAGGGAGGGAGACAGGAAAACAGACAGGGAGACAGGGAGACAGGAAGACAGGCAGGGAGACAGGAGACAGGGAGACAGGGAGACAGGGAGGGAGACAGGAAGACAGGGAGGGAGACAGGAAGACAGGGAGGAGACAGGGAGACAGGGAGGGAGACAGGAAGACAGGGAGGGAGACAGGAAGACAGGGAGGGAGACAGGGAGACAGGGAGGGAGACAGGAAGACAGGGAGGGAGACAGGGAGACAGGGAGGGAGACAGGAAGACAGGGAGGGAGACAGGAAGACAGGGAGGGAGACAGGGAGACAGGGAGGGAGACAGGGAGACAGGGAGGGAGACAGGGAGACAGGGAGGGAGACAGGGAGACAGGGAGGGAGACAGGAAGACAGGGAGGGAGACAGGAAGACAGGGAGGGAGACAGGAAGACAGGGAGGGAGACAGGAAGACAGGGAGGGAGACAGGAAGACAGGGAGGGAGACAGGGAAGACAGGGAGGGAGACAGGAAGACAGGGAGGGAGACAGGAAGACAGGGAGGGAGACAGGAAGACAGGGAGGGAGACAGGGAGACAGGGAGGGAGACAGGGAGACAGGAAGACAGGCAGGGAGACAGGAAGACAGGGAGGGAGACAGGAAGACAGGGAGGGAGACAGGAAGACAGGAAGACAGGGAGACAGGAAGACAGGGAGGGAGACAGGAAGACAGGGAGGGAGACAGGAAGACAGGGAGGGAGACAGGCAGACAGGGAGGGAGACAGGAAGACGGGGAGGGAGACAGAGATGGAGACAGGAAGACAGGGAGGGAGACAGGGAGGGAGACAGGAAGACAGGGAGGGAGACAGGGATGGAGACAGGAAGACAGGCAGGAAGACAGGCAGGGAGGGAGACAGGAAGACAGGAAGACAGGAAGACAGGAAAACAGGGAGGGTGACAGGAAGACAGGCAGGGAGAGAGGCAGACAGGGAGGGAGACAGGAAGACAGGGAGGGAGACAGGGATGAGACAGGAAGACAGGGGACAGGGAGGAGACAGGAAGACAGGGAGGGAGACAGGATGGAGACAGGAAGACAGGGAGGGAGACAGGGAGACAGGAAGACAGGCAGGGAGACAGGCAGGCAGGAAGACAGGGAGGGAGACAGGGAGACAGGAGGGAGACAAGCAGGGAGAGGAGATAGGGAGGGAGACAGGCAGGGAGGGAGGGAGACAGGGAGACAGGAAGACAGGGAGGGAGACAGGGAGGGAGACAGGAAGACAGAGAGGAAGACAGGGAGGCAGGGAGGCAGGGAGACAGGAAGGGAGGGAGGTAGGGAGGGAGGCAGGGATGCAGGCAGGGAGGGAGGGAGGCAGGCAGACATGTAGCAGAGCTGTATGCAGTCTGTTGGGGATTATGACACATTTTGTGCAGCAATAACGGAGAGCTAGGCCAACAGAGTAGTGGGGTGGAGTAGCTCCACATTACCATTCTCCTGTCTGCCTCTCTGCCTCTCCTTTCCTGTGCATAACAAACAGATCTTTGTCCTTGTGTTGCCGGGCAGAGAACAACCAGCAGGCACCTGGAGCATTCAATTCAATTAAATTCAATTAAATTAAATTCAATTCAAATCAATTTAAGGGCTTTATTGGCATGGGAAACGTATGTTAACATTGCCAAAGCAAGTGAAGTAGATAATAAACAAAAGTGAAATAAACAATAAATATTAACAGTAAACATTACACTCAGAAGTTCCAAAAGAATAAAGACATTTCAAATGTCATATTATGTATATATACAGTGTTGTAACAATGTGCAAATAGTTAAAGTACAAATGGGAAAATAAATAAACATACATATGGGTTGTATTTACAATGGCGTTTGTTCTTCACTGGTTGCCCTTTTCTTGTGGCAACAGGTCACAAATATTGCAGCTGTGATGGAACACTGTGTTTTTTCACCCAGTAGATAAGGGAGTTTATCAAAATTGGGTTTGTTTTCAAATTATTTGTGGATCTCTGTAATCTGAGGGAAATATGTGTCTCTAATATGGTCATACATTTGGCAGGAGGTTAGGAAGTGCAGCTCAGTTTCCACCTCATTTTGTGGGCAGTGTGCACATAGCCTGTCTTCTCTTGAGAGCAAGGTCTGCCTACGGCGGCCTTTCTCAATAGAAAGCCTATGCTCACTGAGTCTGTACATAGTCAAAGTTTTCCTTAAGTGTGGGTCAGTCACCACTGTGTACTCTCTGTTTAGAGCCAAATAGCATTCTAGTTTGCTCAGTTTTTTTGTTAATTCTTTCCAATGTGTCAAGTAATTCTCTTTTTGTTTTCTCATGATTTGGTTGGGTCTAATTGTGTTGTTGTTGTTGTTGTTGTTGTTGTCCTGGGGCTGTGTGGGGTCTGTTTGTGTTTGTGAACAGAGCCCCAGGACAAGCTTACTTTGGGGACTCTTCTCCAAGTTCATCTCTCTTTAGGTGATGGCTTTGTTATGGAAGGTTTGGGGATCGCTTCCTTTTAAGTGGTTATAGAATTTAACGGCTCTTTTCTGGATTTTGATAATTAGCGGGTATCGGCCTAATTCTGCTCTGCATGCATTATTTGGTGTTGTACACTGAGGATATTTTTGCAGAATTCTGCATGGAGAGTCTCAATTTGGTGTTTGTCCCATTTTGTGAATTATTGGTTGGTGAGCGGACCCCAGACCTAGGTATGTATAGTTTTTTGTGTGCTCTAGGGCAACTATGTCTAGATGGAATTTGTATTTGTGGTCCTGGCAACTGGACCTTTTTTGGAACACCATTATTTTTGTCTTACTGAGATTTACTGTCAGAGCCCAGGTCTGACAGAATCTGTGCAGAAGTTGGATGGGTGGGGGCCTGGGAGGGTGAGACTGTCAGATGGGAAGGGAGACACCTGCTGGTGGCTGGCCTGAAGGACACAGTGTGGATGAAAGGGTTCTGTGCTGTGTCTGTCACCGTGCTCTGCTGTGCTGTGTTCTGCTGTGGAGGGCACAGTGTGGTTTCAACTGTGTCTCTGTCTGTACCAGGGTGGATGGGTACAGTCTATGTATGTTACCGTGCTATGTTCTGTTCTGTTCTACTCTGCTCTGTTCTGTTCTGTTCTGTTCTGCTCTATTCTGCTCTATTCTGCTCTTCTCTGTTCTGCTCGGCTCTGTTCTGTTACCATATTGTGTCTGTGTCTGTGTCTGTTACCATGTTGTGTTGTGTCTGTCTCTGACCAAGAACTCTGAGCTATTCCGTGCAGTTGAATGGTTAACCATGCTACCGACCAAGAACTCTGAGCTATGCCGTGCAGTTCTCACTTGAATGGTTAATCTTGCTACTGACCAAGAACTCTGAGCTCTGCCGTGCAGTTGAATGGTTAACCATGCTACCGACTAAGAACTCTGAGCTATGCCGTGCAGTTCTCACTTGAATGGTTAATCTTGCTACTGACCAAGAACTCTGAGCTATGCCGTGCAGTTGAATGGTTAACCATGCTACCGACCAAGAACTCTGAGCTATTCCGTGCAGTTGAATGGTTAACCATGCTACCGACCAAGAACTCTGAGCTATTCCGTGCAGTTGAATGGTTAACCATGCTACCGACCAAGAACTCTGAGCTATGCCGTGCAGTTATTAACCATGCTACGACCAAGAACTCTGAGCTATGCCGTGCAGTGAATGGTTAACCAGCACGACCAAGAACTCTGAGCTATTCCGTGCAGTTGAATGGTTAACCATGCTACCGACCAAGAACTCTGAGCTATGCCGTGCAGTTGAATGGTTAACCTTGCTACCGACCAAGAACTCCGTAGGGCAAAAACCAAAATGTGCACCCAGGGGGAGCCCCAGGACCGAGTTTGGGAAACCCTGCCCTACGGTACTGCCCAGGGACACAGTGATTTATTTGCAAAATGGCGGATTGTTGGCATGCGCCTGTCACAGAGAAATGCAAACACCAGCTGGTTGACAGAGCGCTGGGCCATCTCTATGGGCTTGTTGATGTCCTCCTTTCACTGGGCCATCTCTATGGGCTTGTTGATGTCCTCCTCCCGCTGGGCCATCTCTATGGGCTTGTTGATGTCCTCCCACTGGGCCATCTCTATGGGCTTGTTGATGTCCTCCCACTGGGCCATCTCTATGGGCCTGTTGATGTCCTCCTCCCACTGGGCCATCTCTATGGGCTTGTTGATGTCCTCCTCCCACTGGGCCATCTCTATGGGCCTGTTGATGTCCTCCTCCCACTGGGCCATCTCTATGGGCTTGTTGATGTCCTCCTCCCACTGGGCCATCTCTATGGGCTTGTTGATGTCCTCCTCCCGCTGGGCCATCTCTATGGGCCTGTTGATGTCCTCCTCCCACTGGGCCATCTCTATGGGCTTGTTGATGTCCTCCTCCCACTGGGCCATCTCTATGGGCTTGTTGATGTCCTCCTCCCACTGGGCCATCTCTATGGGCTTGTTGATGTCCTCCTCCCACTGGGCCATCTCTATGGGCTTGTTGATGTCCTCCTCCCACTGGGCCATCTCTATGGGCTTGTTGATGTCCTCCTCCCACTGGGCCATCTCTATGGGCTTGTTGATGTCCTCCTCCCACTGGGCCATCTCTATGGGCTTGTTGATGTCCTCCTCCCACTGGGCCATCTCTATGGGCTTGTTGATGTCCTCCTCCCGCTGGGCCATCTCTATGGGCTTGTTGATGTCCTCCTCCCACTGGGCCATCTCTATGGGCTTGTTGATGTCCTCCTCCCGCTGGGCCATCTCTATGGGCTTGTTGATGTCCTCCTCCCACTGGGCCATCTCTATGGGCCTGTTGATGTCCTCCTCCCACTGGGCCATCTCTATGGGCTTGTTGATGTCCTCCTCCCACTGGGCCATCTCTATGGGCTTGTTGATGTCCTCCTCCCGCTGGGCCATCTCTATGGGCTTGTTGATGTCCTCCTCCCACTGGGCCATCTCTATGGGCTTGTTGATGTCCTCCTCCCGCTGGGCCATCTCTATGGGCTTGTTGATGTCCTCCTCCCACTGGGCCATCTCTATGGGCTTGTTGATGTCCTCCTCCCACTGGGCCATCTCTATGGGCTTGTTGATGTCCTCCTCCCACTGGGCCATCTCTATGGGCTTGTTGATGTCCTCCTCCCACTGGGCCATCTCTATGGGCTTGTTGATGTCCTCCTTTCACTGGGCCATCTCTATGGGCTTGTTGATGTCCTCCTCCCGCTGGGCCATCTCTATGGGCTTGTTGATGTCCTCCTTTCACTGGGCCATCTCTATGGGCTTGTTGATGTCCTCCTTTCACTGGGCCATCTCTATGGGCTTGTTGATGTCCTCCTTTCACTGGGCCATCTCTATGGGCTTGTTGATGTCCTCCTCCCACTGGAACATCCAACTCCTCAACTGTGTGATGTCAGAGTAAACCACCATTGTCCCGGGGAACATTCAGATGGACTACCTCCAAATCAGCTCGTGTCTGACGCACCAGGGCTGTCCTCAGGGCTGACCCAGGGCTGTCCTCAGGGCTGACCCAGGGCTGTCCTCAGGGCTGTCCTCAGGGCTGACCCAGGGCTGTCCTCAGGGCTGACCCAGGGCTGTCCTCAGGGCTGACCCAGGGCTGATCCAGGGCTGTCCACAGGGCTGATCCAGGGCTGACCCAGGGCTGTCCTCAGGGCTGTCCTCAGGGCTGTCCCAGGGCTGTCCTCTCTGTGTGTCCCAAGTCGTTTCCACCAAGGTGGATGACTGATATATTAATGGTCACACCTCACCTTGGCGAGAGAGAATATTTCAGAACCCTTCCATTGAGAACAGCTCATCCATATTTTGCGCTCCTCTAGTCATCTAGCCAGCTACATTGTGTAATCTCTCCTGTAGTCATCTAGCCAGCTACATTGTGTAATCTCTCCTGTAATCATCTAGCCAGCTACATTGTGTAATCTCTCCTGTAGTCATCCAGCCAGCTACATTGTGTAATCTCTCCTGTAGTCATCCAGCCAGCTACATTGTGTAATCTCTCCTGTAGTCATCCAGCCAGCTACATTGTGTAATCTCTCCTGTAGTCATCTAGCCAGCTACATTGTATAATCTCTCCTGTAGTCATCCAGCCAGCTACATTGTGTAATCTCTCCTGTAGTCATCTAGCCAGCTACATTGTGTAATCTCTCCTGTAGTCATCTAGCCAGCTACATTGTGTAATATCTCCTGTAGTCATCTAGCCAGCTACATTGTGTAATCTCTCCTGTAGTCATCCAGCCAGCTACATTGTGTAATCTCTCCTGTAGTCATCTAGCCAGCTACATTGTATAATCTCTCCTGTAGTCATCTAGCCAGCTACATTGTGTAATCTCTCCTGTAGTCATCTAGCCAGCTACATTGTGTAATCTCTCCTGTAGTCATCTAGCCAGCTACATTGTGTAATCTCTCCTGTAGTCATCCAGCCAGCTACATTGTGTAATCTCTCCTGTAGTCATCTAGCCAGCTACATTGTGTAATCTCTCCTGTAGTCATCTAGCCAGCTACATTGTGTAATATCTCCTGTAGTCATCCAGCCAGCTACATTGTGTAATCTCTCCTGTAGTCATCCAGCCAGCTGCATTGTGTAATCTCTCCTGTAGTCATCCAGCCAGCTACATTGTGTAATCTCTCCTGTAGTCATCTAGCCAGCTACATTGTGTAATCTCTCCTGTAGTCATCCAGCCAGCTACATTGTGTAATCTCTCATGTAGTCATCTAGCCAGCTACATTGTGTAATCTCTCCTGTAGTCATCTAGCCAGCTACATTGTGTAATCTCTCCTGTAGTCATCTAGCCAGCTACATTGTGTAATCTCTCCTGTAGTCATCTAGCCAGCTACATTGTGTAATCTATCCTGTAGTCATCCAGCCAGCTACATTGTGTAATCTCTCCTGTAGTCATCTAGCTAGCTACATTGTGTAATCTCTCCTGTAGTCATCTAGCCAGCTACACTGTGTAATCTCTCCTGTAGTCATCTAGCCAGCTACATTGTGTAATCTCTCCTGTAGTCATCCAGCCAGCTACATTGTGTAATCTCTCCTGTAGTCATCTAGCCAGCTACATTGTGTAATCTCTCCTGTAGTCATCTAGCCAGCTACATCGTGTAATCTCTCCTGTAGTCATCCAGCCAGCTACATTGTGTAATCTCTCCTGTAGTCATCCAGCCAGCTATATTGTGTAATCTCTCCTGTAGTCATCCAGCCAGCTGCATTGTGTAATCTCTCCTGTAGTCATCCAGCCAGCTACATTGTGTAATCTCTCCTGTAGTCATCCAGCCAGCTACATTGTGTAATCTCTCCTGTAGTCATCCAGCCAGCTACATTGTGTAATCTCTCCTGTAGTCATCTAGCCAGCTACACTGTGTAATCTCTCCTGTAGTCATCTAGCCAGCTACATTGTGTAATCTCTCCTGTAGTCATCTAGCCAGCTACATTGTGTAATCTCTCCTGTAGTCATCTAGCCAGCTACATTGTGTAATCTCTCCTGTAGTCATCCAGCCAGCTACATTGTGTAATCTCTCCTGTAGTCATCTAGCTAGCTACATTGTGTAATCTCTCCTGTAGTCATCTAGCCAGCTATATTGTGTAATCTCTCCTGTAGTCATCTAGCCAGCTACATTGTGTAATCTCTCCTGTAGTCATCCAGCCAGCTACATTGTGTAATCTCCCCTGTAGTCATCCAGCCAGCTACATTGTGTAATATATCCTGTAGTCATCCAGCCAGCTACATTGTGTAATATCTCCTGTAGTCATCCAGCCAGCTACATTGTGTAATCTCTCCTGTAGTCATCCAGCCAGCTACATTGTGTAATCTCTCCTGTAGTCATCTAGCCAGCTACATTGTGTAATCTCTCCTGTAGTCATCCAGCCAGCTACATTGTGTAATCACATATTAAATATTTTGCTTCAGTCTTTGTTTCCTTGCTATCTCCAACTTCCTTTGATCAATGATCAGTAGGATTATGAGCTGGGATCTTATCAATAAATAAAATGCACAACATTGTGAGGGTTCACAAGGAGATCATGTGTTAAGTTGTATTATAATGTTGTATAATAATATTGCATAATCACCTTCCGGTGTAAAAAAACATGGAAATTAAAAACACAAAAATATGTTTTAAGTGAGAATAGACATTGGTCTGATGCTGAAAGAGAAAGGAAATTCACATGAGCACCCCAGTGCCTCCTCCACCCATGCTCTACCAAGGTTTTCCAGCACACAGCTTTGACCTACTACAGTAGCTATGTTGGTCCTATTATACTTCAAACTATGTGTAGGCAGGTTGCTTAGGATTCAAACCTTCTCCAACAGCCCGATTCATACTCTTCAGAGGGATAATGGATTTTACAGTGCCCTGTTAATAAAATTATGTATACTGGTGTGTATATATATATATATATATATATATATATATATATAATTGATGTAGGCCTGTTGTAAATGGGTATTGTTGTTGCGTCACCATACAAGTACAAACATAACTGGGCGGCAGGTAGCTTAGTGGTTAAGAGCATTGTGCCAGTAACCGAAAGGTCACTGGTTCTAATCCCCAAGCCAACTAGGTGACAAATCTGTCTGTGCCCTTGAGCAAGGCACTTAACCCTAATTGCTCCTGTAATTCGCTCTGGATAAGAGCGTCTGCTAAATGACTAAAATGTAAAATAACTTGAAGCTACCTATTATTTTGACAGAGGTGATGACCTGTCCACTGAGCCGCACAGCAATTAATAAAACAGGACCCATGTTTGAAACACAAGTGGTTCTGAGCTTTAATTCAATATTACACAGGTAAGCTAACAGTTCAATATTACACAGGTAAGCTAACAGTTCAATATTACACAGGTAAGCTAACAGTTCAATATTACACAGGTAAGCTAACAGTTCAATATTACACAGGTAAGCTAACAGTTCAATATTACACAGGTAAGCTAACAGTTCAATATTACACAGGTAAGCTAACAGTTCAATATTACACAGGTAAGCTAACAGTTCAATATTACACAGGTAAGCTAACAGTTCAATATTACACAGGTAAGCTAACAGTTCAATATTACACAGGTAAGCTAACAGTTCAATATTACACAGGTAAGCTAACAGTTCAATATTACACAGGTAAGCTAACAGTTCAATATTACACAGGTAAGCTAACAGTTACAGAAATCAGTAACGCAGCCAGGCTCTATCTGAGCTACTGTGTCCAACACACCACCACCACCTGTTGTTATGCTGGGCTAATTATTACTGTGGTGTGTGAAGAATCCAATACGTTACATTGTATGCGGTACAAATCACAGTGGGAGCACCTCCTAAGTGTATGAATCAGGCTGTCGGAGAAGGTTTGAATCCTAAGCAACCTGCCTACACATAGTTTGAAGTTCAATAGGACCAACATAGCTACTGTAGTAGGTCAAAGCTGTGTGCTGGAAAACCTTGGTAGAGCATGGGTGGAGGAGGCACTGTGGTGCTCATGTGAATTTCCTTTATTTTTCGGCTTCAGACCTATGCCTATTCTCACTTAAAACATATATATATACAGTGGGGAGAACAAGTATTTGATACACTGCCGATTTTGCAGGTTTTCCTACTTACAAAGCATGTAGAGGTCTGTAATTTTTATCATAGGTACACTTCAACTGTGAGAGACGGAATCTAAAACAAATATCCAGAAAATCACATTGTATGATTTTTAAGTAATTAATTTGCATTTTATTGCATGACATAAGTATTTTATACATCAGAAAAGCAGAACTTAATATTTGGTACAGAAACCTTTGTTTGCAATTACAGAGATACATATGTTTCCTGTAGGTCTTGACCAGGTTTGCACACACTGCAGCAGGGATTTTGGCCCATTCCTCCATACAGACCTTCTCCAGATCCTTCAGGTTTCGGGGATGTCGCTGGGCAATACGGACTTTCTGCTCCCTCCAAAGATTTTCTTTTGGGTTCAGGTCTGGAGACTGGCTAGGCCACTCCAGGACCTTGAGATGCTTCTTACGGAGCAACTCCTTAGTTGCCCTGGCTGTGTGTTTCGGGTCGTTGTCATGCTGGAAGACCCAGCCACGACCCATCTTCAATGCTCTTACTGAGGGAAGGAGGTTGTTGGCCAAGATCCCGCGATACATGGCCCCATCCATCCTCCCCTCAATACGGTGCAGTCGTCCTGTCCCCTTTGCAGAAAAGCATCCCCAAAGAATGATGTTTCCACCTCCATGCTTCATGGTTGGGATGGTGTTCTTGGGGTTGTACCCTTTCTTCTTCTTCCTCCAAACACGGCGAGTGGAGTTTAGACCAAAAAGCTCTATTTTTGTCTCATCAGACCACATGACCTTCTCCCATTCCTCCTCTGGATCATCCAGATGGTCATTGGCAAACTTCAGACGGGCCTGGACATGCGCTGGCTTGAGCAGGGGGACCTTGCGTGCGCTGCAGGATTTTAATCCATGACGGCGTAGTGTGTTACTAATGGTTTTCTTTGAGACTGTGGTCCCAGCTCTCTTCAGGTCATTGACCAGGTCCTGCCGTGTAGTTCTGGGCTGATCCCTCACCTTCCTCATGATCATTGATGCCCCACGAGGT
>NW_025534678.1:62500-115000 GCF_020615455.1 Coregonus clupeaformis
TGACATTTGCTCAGTACATTGTTTTCACTGAGGAGATTAACAAGTTAATGATAATGCAAAGGATTTTCCCAAGGTTGCTGTTGACGCATATCCCACGGTAGTTATTGGGATCAAATTTATCTCCACTTTTGTGGATTGGGATGATCAGTCCTTGGTTCCAAATATTGGGGAAGATGCCAGAGATAAGGATGATGTTAAAGAGTTTAGGTATAGCCAATTGGAATTTGTTGTCTGTATATTTTATCATTTCATTGAGGATACTATCAACACCACAGGCCTTTTTGGGTTGGAGGGTTTGTATTTTGTCCTGTAGTTCATTCAATATAATTGGAGAATCCAGTGGGTTCTGGTAGTCTTTAATAGTTTATTCTAAGATTTGCATTTGATCATGTATATTTTTTGCTGTTTGTTCTTTGTTATAGGGCCAAAAATATTGGAGAAGTGGTTTACCCATACATCTCCATTTTGGATAGATAGCTCTTCGTGTTGTTGTTTGTTTAGTGTTTTCCAATTTTCCCAGAAGTGGTTCGAGTCTATGGATTCTTCAATTACATTGAGCTGATTTCTGTCATGCTGTTCCTCCTTTTTCCGTAGTGTATTTCTGTATTGTTTTAGTGATTCACCATAGTGAAGGAATAGGCTCAGGTTTTCTGTGTCTCTATGTTTTTGGTTGGATAGGTTTCTCAATTCCTTTCTTAGGTTTTTGCATTCTTCATCAAACCATTTGTCATTGTTGTTATTTTCTTCGGTTTTCTGTTAGAGATTATTAGACTATTACAGTGGAACATTTTGTCCAGGAAGTTGTCTAAAAGGGATTGAATTTGTTGTTGCCTAATTGTTTTTTGGTAGGTTTCGACACTACTTTCCTTCCATCTACAGTCGTGGTCAAAAGTTGAGAATAACACAAGTATTGATCTTCACAAAGTTCGCTGCTTCAGTGTTTTTACATATTTTTTTCAGATGTTACTATGGTATACTGAAATATAATTACAAGCATTCCATAAGTGGCAAAGGTTTTTATTGACAATTACATTAAGTTTATGCAAAGAGTCAATATTTGCAGTGTTGACCCTTCTTTTTCAAGACCTCTGCAATCCGCCCTGGCATGCTGTCAATTAACTTCTGGGCCACATCCTGAATGATGGCAGCCCATTCTTGCATTATCAATGCTTGGAGTTTGTCAGAATTTGTGGGTTTTTGTTTGTCCACCCGCCTCTTGAGGGGATTAACAAGTTCTCAATGGGATTAAGGTCTGGGGAGTTTCCTGGCCATGGATCCAAACTTTCGATGTTTTGTTCCCCAAGCCACTTAGTTATCACTTTTGCCTTATGGCAAGGTGCTCCATCGTGCTGGAAAAGGCATTGTTCATCACCAAACTGTTCTTGGATGGTTGGGAGAAGTTGCTCTCTGAGGATGTGTTGGTACCATTCTTTATTCATGGATGTGTTCTTAAGCAAAATTGTGAGTGAGCCCACTCCCTTGGCTGAGAAGCAACCCCACACATTAATGGTCTCAGGATGCTTTACTGTTGGCATGACACAGGACTGATGGTAGCGCTCACCTTGTCTTCTCCGGACAAGCTTTTTTCTGGCTGCCCCAAACAATCGGAAAGGGGATTCATCAGAGAAAATGACTTTACCCCAGTCCTCAGCAGTCCAATCCCTGTACCTTTTGCAGAATATCAGTCTGTCCCTGATGTTTTTCCTGGACAGAAGTGGCTTCCTCGCTTCCTCGAGCAAGCTCTGCACTGGGGGTGCCCCGATCCCGCAGCTAAATCAACTTAAGGAGACGGTCCTGGCGCTTGCTTGACTTTCTTGGGCGCCCTGAAGCCTTCTTCACAACAATTGAACCTCTCTCCTTGAAGTTCTTGATGATCCGATAAATGGTTGATTTAGGTGCAATCTTACTAGCAGCAATATCCTTGCCTGTGAAGGCCTTTTTGTGCAAATCAATGATGACGGCACATGTTTCCTTGCAGGTAACCATGGTTAACAGAGGAAGAACAATGATTTCAAGCACCACCCTCCTTTTAAAGCTTCCAGTCTGTTATTCTAACTCAATCAGCGTGACAGAGTGATCTCCAGCCTTGTCCTCGTCAACACTATCACCTGTGTTAACGAGAGAATCACTGACATGATGTCAGATGGTCCTTTTGTGGCAGGCCTGAAATGCAGTGGAAATGTTTGTTTGGCAAAGAGGGACTTTGCAATTAATTGTAATTCATCTGATCACTCGTCATGACATTCTAGAGTATATGCAAATTGTCATCATAAAAACTGAGGCAGCAGACTTTGTGAAAATTAATATTTGTGTCATTCTCAAAACTTTTGACCACGACTGTACTGCCAAGAGATGAGCTATAGGTGTACCTACCATAGGAGTCCCCTCGAAGCCAATTGACAGCATGTCTAGAATGGATTGAATTTGTTGTTGCCTAATTGTTTTTTGGTAGGTTTCCACACTACTTTCCTTCCAGCTATAGAATTTCTTAATATTATTCAGTTCCTTTGGCTTTGATGCCTCATGATTGAGTATTGCTCTGTTCAAGTAGACTGTAATTTTGCTCTGATCTGATAGTGGTGTCAGTAGGCTGACTGTGAACGTTCTGAGAGACTCTGGGTTGAGGTCAGTGATAAAGTAGTCTACAGTACTACTGCCAAGAGATGAGCCATAGGTGTACCTACCATAGGAGTCCCCCCGAAGCCTACCATTTACTATGTACAGACCCAGCATGTGATTTTTGGTAGGTTTCCACACTACTTTCCTTCCATCTATAGAATTTCTTAATATTATTCAGTTCCTTTGGCTTTGATGCCTCATGATTGAGTATTGCTCTGTTCAAGTAGACTGTAATTTTGCTCTGATCTGATAGTGGTGTCAGTAGGCTGACTGTGAACGCTCTGAGAGACTCTGGGTTTAGGTCAGTGATAAAGTTTTTTCAACCTCCCTACGTCTACATTTGACTCATTTCTCTCTGCCTCCTTCTTTCCACTCCTCTCCTCTTTTGACCTCACCCTCTCACCGTCCCCCCCTACTCACAAGGCAGGCAATACGCTTGACTTCATCTTTACTAGATGTTGCTCTTCTACTAATCTCACTGCAACTCCCCTCCATGTTTCCGACCACTACTTTGTATCCTTTTCTCTCTCGCTCTCCTCCAACACTACTCACTCTGCCCCTACACAGATGGTAACGCGCCACCGCAACCTTCGCTCTCTCTCTCCCACTACTCTCTCCTCTTCCATCCTATCATCTCTTCCCTCTGCTCAATCCTTCTCCCTCCAATCTCCTGATTCTGCCTCCTCAACCCTCCTCTCCTCCCTTTCTGCATCCTTTGACTCCCTGTGTCCCCTATCCTCCCGGCCGGCTCGGTCCTCCCCTCCAGCTCCGTGGCTTGACGACTCATTGCGAGCTCACAGAACAGAGCTCCGGGCAGCTGAGCGGAAATGGAAGAAAACTAAACTCCCTGCCGACCTGGCATCTTTTCACTCCCTCCTCTCTACATTTTCTTCATCTGTTTCTGCTGCTAAGGCCACTTTCTACCACTCTAAATTCCAAGCATCTGCCTCTAACCCTAGGAAGCTCTTTGCCACATTCTCCTCACTGCTGAATCCCCCCCTCCTCCCTCTCTGTGGATGACTTCGTCAACCACTTTGAAAAAGAAGGTTGACGACATCCGATCCTCGTTTGTTAAGTCTAATGACACTGCTGGTCCTGCTCACACTGCCCTACCCTATGCTTTGACTTCTTTCTCCCTCTCTCTCCAGATAAAATCTTGCGACTAGTGACTGCAGGCCACCCAACAACCTGCCCGCTTGACCCCATCCCCTCCTCTCTTCTCCAGACCATCTCCGGTGACCTTCTCCCCTACCTCACCTCGCTGATCAACTCATCCTTGACCGCTGGCTATGTCCCTTCCGTCTTCAAGAGAGCGAGAGTTGCACCCCTTCTCAAAAAACCAACACTCGATCCCACTGATGTCAACAACTACAGACCAGTATCCCTTCTTTCTTTTCTTTCCAAAACTATTGAGCGTGCTGTCTTTAGCCAACTCTCTTGCTATCTCTCTCAGAATTACCTTCTTGATCCAAACCAGTCAGGTTTCAGGACTGGTCATTCAACTGACACTGCTCTTCTCTGTGTCACGGAGGCTCTCCGCACTGCTAAAGCTAACTCTCTCTCCTCTGCTCTTGTCCTTCTAGACCTGTCTGCTGCCTTTGATACTGTGAACCATCAGATCCTCCTCTCCACCCTCTCCGAGCTGGGCATCTCCGGCGCGGCTCACTCCTGGATTGCGTCCTACCTGACCGGTCGCTCCTACCAAGTGGCGTGGCGAGAAGCTGTCTCCGCACCACGTGCTCTCACCACTGGTGTCCCCCAGGGCTCAGTTCTAGGCCCTCTCCTTTTCTCCCTGTACACCAAGTCACTTGGCTCTGTCATATCCTCACATGGCCTCTCCTATCATTCCTACGCTGACGATACACAACTAATCTTCTCCTTTCCCCTTCTGATAACCAGGTGGCGAATCGCATCTCTGCATGTCTGGCAGACATATCAGTATGGATGACGGATCACCACCTCAAGCTGAACCCTGGCAAGACGGAGCTGCTCTTCCTCCCGGGGAAGGACTGCCCGTTCCATGATCTCGCCATCACGGTTGACAACTCCGTTGTGTCCTCCTCCCAGAGTGCGAAGAGCCTTGGCGTGACCCTGGACAACACCCTGTCGTTCTCCGCTAACATCAAGGCGGTGACCCGATCCTGCAGGTTCATGCTCTACAACATTCGGAGAGTACAACCCTGCCTTACACAGGAAGCGGCACAGGTCCTAATCCAGGCACTTGTCATCTCCCGTCTGGATTACTGCAACTCGCTGTTGGCTGGGCTCCCTGCCTGTGCCATTAAACCCCTACAACTCATCCAGAATGCCGCAGCCCGTCTGGTGTTCAACCTTCCCAAGTTCTCTCACGTCACCCCCCTCCTCCGCACACTCCACTGGCTTCCAGTTGAAGCTCGCATCCGTTACAAGACCATGGTGCTTGCCTATGGAGCAGTGAGGGGAACGGCACCTCCGTACCTTCAGGCTCTGATCAGTCCCTACACCCAAACGAGGGCATTGCGTTCATCCACCTCTGGCCTGCTGGCTACCCTTCCTCTGCGGAAGCATAGTTCCCGCTCAGCCCAGTCAAAACTGTTCGCTGCTCTGGCACCCCAATGGTGGAACAAGCTCCCTCACGACGCCAGGACAGCGGAGTCACTCACCACCTTCCGGAGACATTTGAAACCCCACCTCTTTAAGGAATACCTGGGATAGGATAAAGTAATCCTTCTACCCCCCCAAAAAAATAAATAAATAAATAAAAACAATTGGAAAGTGGTTATCCCACTGGCTATAGGGTGAATGCACCAATTTGTAAGTCGCTCTGGATAAGAGCGTCTGCTAAATGACGTAAATGTGCCCTTGAGCAAGGCACTTAACCCTAATTGCTCCTGTAAGTCGCTCTGGATAAGAGCGTCTGCTAAATGACTAAAATGTAAAAATGTAAATGTAAAGTAGTCTACAGTACTACTGCCAAGAGATGAGCTATATGTGTACCTACCATAGGAGTCCCCTCGAAGCCTACCATTGACTATGTACATACCCAGCGTGCGACAGAGCTGCAGGAGTTGTGACCCGTTTTTGTTGGTTATGTTGTCGTAGTTGTGCCTAGGGGGGCATATGGGGGAGGGAATGCTGTCACCTCCAGGTAGGTGTTTGTCCCCCTGTGTGCTGAGTGTGTCAGGTTCTTGTCCAGTTCTGGCATTTAGGTCACCACAGACTAGTACATGTCCCTGTGTTTGGAAATGATTGATTTCCCCCACCAGGATGGAGAAGCGGTCTTCATTAAAGTATGGGGATTCTAGTGGGGGGGATATACAGTGAGGGGAAAAAAGTATTTGATCCCCTGCTAATTTTGTACGTTTGCCCACTTACAAAGAAATTATCAGTCTGTAATTTTAATGGTAGGTTTATTTGAACAGTGAGAGACAGAATAACAACAAAGAAATCCAGAAAAACGCATGTCAAAAATGTTAGAAATTGATTTGCATTTTAATGAGGGAAATAAGTATTTGACCCCCTCTCAATCAGAAAGATTTCTGGCTCCCAGGTGTCTTTTATACAGGTTACGAGCTGAGATTAGGAGCACACTTTTAAAGGGAGTGCTCCTAATCTCAGTTTGTTACCTGTATAAAAGACACCTGTCCACAGAAGCAATCAATCAATCAGATTCCAAACTCTCCACCATGGCCAAGACCAAAGAGCTCTCCAAGGATGTCAGGGACAAGATTGTAGACCTACACAAGGCTGGAATGGTCTACAAGACCATCGCCAAGCAGCTTGGTGAGAAGGTGACAACAGTTGGTGCGATTATTCGCAAATGGAAGAAACACAAAATAACTGTTGCAATGATTTGCAATGATCATGAGAACGGTGAGGAATCAGCCCAGAACTACACGGGAGGATCTTGTCAATGATCTCAAGGCAGCTGGGACCGTAGTCACCAAGAAAACAATTGGTAACACACTACGCCGTGAAGGACTGAAATCCTGCAGCACCCGCAAGGTCCCCCTGCTCAAGAAAGCACATATACAGGCCCGTCTGAAGTTTGCCAATGAACATCTGAATGATTCAGAGGAGAACTGGGTGAAAGTGTTGTGGTCAGATGAGACCAAAATCGAGCTCTTTTCCATCAACTCAACTCGCCGTGTTTGGAGGAGGAGGAATGCTGCCTATGACCCCAAGAACACCATCCCCACCGTCAAACATGGAGGTGGAAACATTATGCTTTGGGGGTATTTTTCTGCTAAGGGGACAGGACAACTTCACCGCATCAAAGGGACGATGGACGGGGCCATGTACCGTCAAATCTTGGGTGAGAACCTCCTTCCCTCAGCCAGGGCATTGAAAATGGGTTGTGGATGGGTATTCCAGCATGACAATGACCCAAAACACACGCCAAGGCAACAAAGGAGTGGCTCAAGAAGAAGCACATTAAGGTCCTGGAGTGGCCTAGCCAGTCTCCAGACCTTAATCCCATAGAAAATATGTGGAGGGAGCTGAAGGTTCGAGTTACCAAACGTCAGGCTCGAAACCTTAATGACTTGGAGAAGATCTGCAAAGAGGAGTGGGACAAAATCCCTCCTGAGATGTGTGCAAACCTGGTGGCCAACCACAAGAAACGTCTGACCTCTGTGATTGCCAACAAGGGTTTTGCCACCAAGTACTAAGTCATGTTTTGCAGAGGGGTCAAATACTTATTTCCCTCATCAAAATGCAAATCAATTTATAACATTTTTGACATGCGTTTTTCTGGATTTTGTTGTTGTTATTCTGTCTCTCACTGTTCAAATAAACCTACCATTAAAATTATAGACTGATAATGTCTTTGCCAGTGGGCAAACGTACAAAATCAGCAGGGGATCAAATACTTTTTTCCCTCACTGTAGGTAGCACACAGGAAGACATTTTTCACTGTTGAGATAATTTCCTTTTTAATTTCTAGCCAAATGTAAAATGTTCCTGTTTTGATTAATTTAATAGAGTGAGTTAGGTCTGCTCTATACCAAATTAGCATACCCCCTGAGTCTCTACCCTGTTTCACACCTGGTAGTTTGGTGGATGGGAATACCAGCTCTCTGTAACGTAGAGGGCAACCAGTGGGTCCGTCTCCTCTATACCATGTTTCTTGTAGGTTGACAATGTCTGTATTTCCGATTTTGTTGGGGAAGTCCAGGTTCCTGCTCTTTAGGCCAAAGGCAGATGACCTCAGGCCTTGGATATTCCAGGATGAGATAGTGAAGGCTTTGTGTTCCATAAAGTGTCTAATGTTGTTGGTTGTGTGGTTTGGCCTCAGGCCAGTAAGTGTGAGCAGAGCCTGCTGAGCATCTGGTACATGCCATTGTCTTGGGCTAGTGTAAGAATGGTTGGGCCTGTTTGCCTGCTCACGGCCTGGCCGTATGTGTGACTTCCATGTTGAGGCCCTTTTGTGGGAGTGGGGGGCATAGGGTGGGTAGGAGGGGCATAGGTCTGATCTGAGGGGGCCTAAATGGGGTGTGGGCATGGTTGACTTGGGGGGGAGTTAATTTGTTGGGGTGGGGGTGGGGGTGTGGATGTGGTGCTGTGGTCTGGATGTAGGTCCTCTCGGCTGGGGTCCTCTATGTGTAGGTCCGGGGGGGGGGGTCTGTTGATCTGTTGCTCCTGTGTGAGGTGTTGGGTCTGCGGTTGAGGACGATATCCATTAGGGTCCGGGCGAAGGTAGGCACTGCTGCCTTGAATAGGTGGACCTGGTCATAAAGGCTGTTCAAATCCAGGGTGGAGTGGTGGGCCAGGTAGACATTTGGTTATGAGGCACAGTCACTTAAAATACTTGCGTTTACCTGCTGTATGGTAGCAGGGTGGAAGTCTTTTCGTGGTAGCAGGGTTGAGATAACCACTTGTGCGTTGGGGAAAGTAGAAAAAGCTTTTTCTATCACTCCCTTGAGTGCTGTGGCCACCCTTTCCTGCTGTGTTCTCAGGTCGTTTGTGCCTGTGTGTATTATTATGTGGCTGGGTGATCCTAGTTGGTCCTCAGACAGAAGGGCCCGCTGGGAGTTTGTGTCATTGAGACTGAGAGGAATGTAATTTTCTGAGGTGCTTGCCACCAGCCAAATCAATATATCTCTACCTCTCTACTCCCACACACCAGCCAAATCAATATATCTCTACCTCTCCTCTCTACTCCCACCTGCCTGCCTACTCCTTCCTAACACACACACACACACACACACACACAGGCGCACGGACATGCGCACACAGACACACACACTGCAATAGCTCCTCTTTAACACATCTCTTCTCTTCCAGAGGTCACTAGTTTAATGGCTGGGAGGTAGAGGTCAGAGGGACAATCAAAATGAACTCCATTCCGTCGATGGACAGGCACATACAGCAGACTAATGACCGGCTGTTATGTATCAAACAGGTGAGTTGACACTCTTTTTGATTGATTGATTAGTTGATTTATTGGGAAAAAGATGCACTGAGTACAACCCAGGGGAAAACACGTTAAAGTGATCCCACTTGTTTCCAACATGGTCTACGATGGAATAAACACAATGCACAGTAAACTACATTTACATTTTAGTCATTTAGCAGACACTCTTATCTAGAGCGATTTACAGTGAGTGTAAAAAAAAAAAAAAAAATATATATATATTTTTTTTCATACACCCGTGGGAATCGAACCCACAACCCTGGCGTTGCAAACGCCATGCTCTACCAACACTGGGCCAATTGTGCGCCGCCCCATGGGTCTCCCATGGGTCTCCCGGTCGCGGCCGGCTACGACAGAGCCTGAATTCGAACCAGGAACTCTAGTGGCACAGCTAGCACTGCCTTAGACCACTTCTCTTCTCTTCCAGAGGTCACTAACTAAAGAGAACAACAGTAATATATCCGCATCACGTTATTTATATTATTCAGTTTGTGTTCTTGAATTTTTCTTTGACCGACCTGGTGTTTGACAGTACCATGATAACATAGAAATACGTACAGCAGCGTTTCCCAAGCTGGGTCCTGGGGGCCCCTGGTTGCACATTAAGGTTTTTGCCCTAGCACTACACAGCGGATTCTAATAATGAGTTGATTATTTGAATCAGCTGTATGTTGCTAGGACAAAAAAGTGTACCCCTTATGGTCCCAAGGACCGAGTTTGGGAAACACTAACTTACACTATTGTGTCAGAGTTTGCTGTAGGTGGGTGTGGTGTTGGAATCAGGCGCAGGACGCAGAAAATAAGTCCAAAATACTTTAGTAAATGCACAAACTGAAAACACAAAGAACAGCCCTGAGGCGAGAACTCCGCACGCAGGCGAAAAACAAACGGGCGCACTACACATGTGCGAATAAACTCTCCTAAACAGAGGAGAACAGCTCAACCGAGCAAACAGTGTAATATAGCGCAAATGCACGACAGTGAAAACAATCACACACAACACCTGACAAACACAACGAGAACTTATAGGACACTAATGACACTAAACGATAACAGGTGTACAATACCAGACCAGACCAAACGAACATAGAAACATACAACGGTGGCAGCTAGTATTCCGGAGACGACGAACGCCGAAGCCTGCCCGAGCAAGGAAGAGAGGCAGCCTCGGCCGAAACCGTGACATATTGTAGCACACTCCTACAGTGTTGTTACAGTCTTGCTGTACACTCCTATAGTATTGTAGTAAATTATTGTAATACACTCCTACAGTATTCCAGTACACTCCTACAGTATTGTAGTACACTCCTACAGTATTGCAGTACACTCCTACAGTGTTGTAGTACAGTCTTGTAGTACACACCTACAGTGTTGTTGTACACTCCTACAGTATTGTAGTACACTCCTACAGTATTGTGGTATGGTCTTGCAGTACACACCTACAGTGTTGTTGTACACTCCTACAGTATTGTAGTACACTCCTACATTATTATAGTACACTCCTAAAGTAGTGTAGTACACGCCCAGAGTATTGTAGTAAATTCCTACAGTATTGTAGTACAGTCTTGTAGTACACTCCTACAGTAGTACAGTACACTCTTACGGTATTGTAGTACTCCTGCAGAATTGTATTACACTCCTACAGTATTGCAGTACTTCTTTAGTATTGTAGTACTCCTACAGTATTGTAGTACACTCCTAGAGTATTGCAGTACCCTCCTAGAGTATTGTAGTACTCCTACGGTATCCCAGTACACTCCTACAGTTTTCCAGTACACTCCTACAGTATTCCAGTACACTCCTACAGTATTGTAGTACTCCTACAGTTTTGTAATACACTCCTACAGGTTTTTTGAAATTGAAATTGTAGCAAATTATAAACGATAAAAAACAGAAATACCTTATTTACATAAGGATTTAGACCCTTTGCTGTGAGAC
Organism: Coregonus clupeaformis; assembly: GCF_020615455.1. NCBI lineage: Eukaryota > Metazoa > Chordata > Actinopteri > Salmoniformes > Salmonidae > Coregonus > Coregonus clupeaformis. The sequence goes on from NW_025534678.1 coordinate 73,452, forward strand.
TCGAAATTGAGCTCAGTTGCATCCTGTTTCCATTGATCATCCTTGAGATGTTTCTACAACTTGATTGGAGTCCACCTGTGGGAAATTCAGTTGATTGGACATGATTTGGAAAGGCACATACCGGTCTATATAAAGTTCCACAGTTGACAGTGCATGTCAAACTCCATGACACAGAAAATGGCTCTGTAGAAACACTTCCCCAAACAGTAAATATGAACTATCCATGCTCTGTAGGAACACTTCCTCAAACAGTAAATATGAACTATCCATGCTCTGTAGAAACACTTCCTCAAACAGTAAATATGAACTATCCATTCTCTGTAGAAACACTTCCTCAAACAGTAAATATGAACTATCCATGCTCTGTAGAAACACTTCCTCAAACAGTAAATATGAACTATCCATGCTCTGTAGAAACACTTCCTCAAACAGTAAATATGAACTATCCATGCTCTGTAGAAACACTTCCTCAAACAGTAAATATGAACTATCCATGCTCTGTAGAAACACTTCCTCAAACAGTAAATATGAACCATATATGCTCTGTAGAAACACTTCCTCAAACAGTAAATATGAACTATCCATGCTCTGTAGAAACACTTCCTCAAACAGTAAATATGAACTATCCATGCTCTGTAGAAACACTTCCTCAAACAGTAAATATGAACCATATATGCTCTGTAGAAACACTTCCTCAAACAGTAAATATGAACTATACATGCTCTGTAGAAACACTTCCTCAAACAGTAAATATGAACTATCATGCTCTGTAGAAACACTTCCTCAAACAGTAAATATGAACTATCCATGCTCTGTAGAAACACTTCCTCAAAGAGTAAATATGAACTATCCATGCTCTGTAGAAACACTTCCTCAAACAGTAAATATGAAACATATATGCTCTGTAGAAACACTTCCTCAAACAGTAAATATGAACTATCCATGCTCTGTATAAACACTTCCTCAAACAGTAAATTTGAACTATCCATGCTCTGTAGAAACACTTCCTCAAACAGTAAATATGAAACATATATGCTCTGTAGAAACACTTCCTCAAACAGTAAATATGAAACATATATGCTCTATAGAAACACTTCCTCAAACAGTAAATATGAAACATATATGCTCTGTAGGAACACTTCCTCAAACAGTAAATATGAACTATCCATGCTCTGTAGAAACACTTCCTCAAACAGTAAATATGAACCATATATGCTCTGTAGAAACACTTCCTCAAACAGTAAATATGAACTATCCATGCTCTGTAGAAACACTTCCTCAAACAGTAAATATGAACTATCCATGCTCTGTAGAAACACTTCCTCAAACAGTAAATATGAACCATATATGCTCTGTAGAAACACTTCCTCAAACAGTAAATATGAACTATACATGCTCTGTAGAAACACTTCCTCAAACAGTAAATATGAACTATCATGCTCTGTAGAAACACTTCCTCAAACAGTAAATATGAACTATCCATGCTCTGTAGAAACACTTCCTCAAACAGTAAATATGAACTATCCATGCTCTGTAGAAACACTTCCTCAAACAGTAAATATGAAACATATATGCTCTGTAGAAACACTTCCTCAAACAGTAAATATGAACTATCCATGCTCTATATAAACACTTCCTCAAACAGTAAATATGAAACATATATGCTCTGTAGAAACACTTCCTCAAACAGTAAATATGAAACATATATGCTCTATAGAAACACTTCCTCAAACAGTAAATATGAAACATATATGCTCTGTAGGAACACTTCCTCAAACAGTAAATATGAAACATATATGCTCTGTAGAAACACTTCCTCAAACAGTAAATATGAAACATATATGCTCTGTAGAAACACTTCCTCAAACAGTAAATATGAAACATATATGCTCTGTAGAAACACTTCCTCAAACAGTAAATATGAAACATATATGCTCTGTAGAAACACTTCCTCAAACAGTAAATATGAAACATATATGCTCTGTAGAAACACTTCCTCAAACAGTAAATATGAAACATATATGCTCTGTAGAAACACTTCCTCAAACAGTAAATATGAAACATATATGCTCTGTAGAAACACTTCCTCAAACAGTAAATATGAAACATATATGCTCTGTAGAAACACTTCCTCAAACAGTAAATATGAAACATATATGCTCTGTAGAAACACTTCCTCAAACAGTAAATATGAAACATATATGCTCTGTAGAAACACTTCCTCAAACAGTAAATATGAAACATATATGCTCTGTAGAAACACTTCCTCAAACAGTAAATATGAAACATATATGCTCTGTAGAAACACTTCCTCAAACAGTAAATATGAAACATATATGCTCTGTAGAAACACTTCCTCAAACAGTAAATATGAAACATATATGCTCTGTAGGAACACTTCCTCAAACAGTAAATATGAAACATATATGCTCTGTAGAAACACTTCCTCAAACAGTAAATATGAAACATATATGCTCTGTAGAAACTTCCTCAAACAGTAAATATGAAACATATATGTTCTGTAGGAACACTTCCTCAAACAGTAAATATGAAACATATATGCTCTGTAGAAACACTTCCTCAAACAGTAAATATGAACTATCCATGCTCTGTAGAAACACTTCCTCAAACAGTAAATATGAACCATATATGCTCTGTAGAAACACTTCCTCAAACAGTAAATATGAACCATATATGCTCTGTAGGACCTGTACATGTAAATAAACTAGGAAGCCACTCTACTCTACAGCAGCTGTTTGCTGTACTGTACTACAGTATCTCTGTGTCAGAATCCTGGTCAAACATAGGAAATAGGGTGCCATTTTGGGACGCATCCTGTATTTCTTTGTCTGTTCACAATAATGTGTTCAGTGCTTTGGCTTTTGTTTCAATCAAATGAAACACAGTTAAGGAAATGGGTTATTATGCCCACCACATACCCTAACACTGCAATGTAACATTACTGTTGAATACATATAGCTTAGAGGCTATATAAACACAATGAAACATTACTGTTGAATACATATAGCTTAGAGGCTATATAAACACAATGTAACATTACTGTTGAATACATATAGCTTAGAGGCTATATAAACACAATGAAACATTACTGTTGAATACATATAGCTTAGAGGCTATATAAACACAATGAAACATTACTGTTGAATACATATAGCTTAGAGGCTATATAAACACAATGAAACATTACTGTTGAATACATATAGCTTAGAGGCTATATAAACACAATGTAACATTACTGTTGAATACATATAGCTTAGAGGCTATATAAACACAATGAAACATTACTGTTGAATACATATAGCTTAGAGGCTATATAAACACAATGTAACATTACTGTTGAATACATATAGCTTAGAGGCTATATAAACACAATGAAACATTACTGTTGAATACATATAGCTTAGAGGCTATATAAACACAATGAAACATTACTGTTGAATACATATAGCTTAGAGGCTATATAAACACAATGTAACATTACTGTTGAATACATATAGCTTAGAGGCTATATAAACACAATGTAACATTACTGTTGAATACATATAGCTTAGAGGCTATATAAACACAATGAAACATTACTGTTGAATACATATAGCTTAGAGGCTATATAAACACAATGTAACATTACTGTTGAATACATATAGCTTAGAGGCTATATAAACACAATGAAACATTACTGTTGAATACATATAGCTTAGAGGCTATATAAACACAATGTAACATTACTGTTGAATACATATAGCTTAGAGGCTATATAAACACAATGAAACATTACTGTTGAATACATATAGCTTAGAGGCTATATAAACACAATGTAACATTACTGTTGAATACATATAGCTTAGAGGCTATATAAACACAATGAAACATTACTGTTGAATACATATAGCTTAGAGGCTATATAAACACAATGAACATTACTGTTGAATACATATAGCTTAGAGGCTATATAAACACAATGTAACATTACTGTTGAATACATATAGCTTAGAGGCTATATAAACACAATGTAACATTACTGTTGAATACATATAGCTTAGAGGCTATATAAACACAATGTAACATTACTGTTGAATACATATAGCTTAGAGGCTATATAAACACAATGAAACATTACTGTTGAATACATATAGCTTAGAGGCTATATAAACACAATGTAACATTACTGTTGAATACATATAGTTTAGAGGCTATATAAACACAACGTAACATTACTGTTGAATACATATAGCTTAGAGGCTATATAAACACAATGAAACATTACTGTTGAATACATATAGCTTAGAGGCTATATAAACACAATGAAACATTACTGTTGAATACATATAGCTTAGAGGCTATATAAACACAATGAAACATTACTGTTGAATACATATAGCTTAGAGGCTATATAAACACAATGTAACATTACTGTTGAATACATCTAGCTTAGAGGCTATATAAACACAATGAAACATTACTGTTGAATACATATAGCTTAGAGGCTATATAAACACAATGTAACATTACTGTTGAATACATATAGCTTAGAGGCTATATAAACACAATGTAACATTACTGTTGAATACATATAGCTTAGAGGCTATATAAACACAATGAAACATTACTGTTGAATACATATAGCTTAGAGGCTATATAAACACAATGTAACATTACTGTTGAATACATATAGCTTAGAGGCTATATAAACACAATGAAACATTACTGTTGAATGCATATAGCTTAGAGGCTATATAAACACAATGAAACATTACTGTTGAATACATATAGCTTAGAGGCTATATAAACACAATGTAACATTACTGTTGAATACATATAGCTTAGAGGCTATATAAACACAATGTAACATTACTGTTGAATGCATATAGCTTAGAGGCTATATAAACACAATGAAACATTACTGTTGAATACATATAGCTTAGAGGCTATATAAACACAATGAAACATTACTGTTGAATACATATAGCTTAGAGGCTATATAAACACAATGTAACATTACTGTTGAATACATATAGCTTAGAGGCTATATAAACACAATGTAACATTACTGTTGAATACATATAGCTTAGAGGCTATATAAACACAATGTAACATTACTGTTGAATACATATAGCTTAGAGGCTATATAAACACAATGTAACATTACTGTTGAATACATTACAGTAATCTATCTTCATGAAACCCTTGATACAGTCAATAGCTCTGTCTGTAAGGCGGCTGTATCCCTACACTCTTAGAAAAAAAGGTGTTAATCTTGAACCTTAAAGGGTTCTTCGGGTGTCCCCATAGGAGAAGCCTTTGAATAAACCTTTTTAGTTCCAGGTAGAAACCTTTTGGGTTCCATAAAGAACCCTTTCCACAGAGGGTTCTACTTGGAACCAAAAAGGGTTCTCCTATGGGAACAGCCGAAGAACCCTTTTGGAAGCCTTTTTTTTTCTAAGTGTAGACAGACACGACAGTAGCAGTGTCACGGTCGTTATACACAGCGGACCAAGGCGCAGCGGGATATGCGTACATCTTTTAATGAGTACTATACACAAAATACAAAAATAACAAAACGATACGTGAAGTCCTAGGTTAAACACCAAAACAAACCTTACGGAACAAGATCCCACAATGAACTGTGCAAAACAGTCAGTGTCTGTGTCTCTCTAGCTGGTCTGGAGTCTATGTACAAGTTGTAGTACACTCCCACCCAGGGGGCAGTGGGAATGTATCTTGGCCACTAGTTATGTTTGATTGGTTGGTTTTGGCTGGCGAAGGGGCAACATCTGTGGTGTGGCAGTGCCAAGCAGCCACTACCACACTGGTGGGACCAATTGATCTGCGTGAAAAGAACAGTAATCACTCCAAGCCACATCTCTCTCTCTCTCTCTCTCTCTCTCTCTCTCTCTCTCTCTCTCTCTCTCTCTCTCTCTCTCTCTCTCTCTCTCTCTCTCTCTCTCTCTCTCTCTCTCTCTCTGTCTCTGTCTCTCTCTCTCTCTCTCTCTATCTCTCATGTCGGTTAGGACATCTACTTTGTGCATGACACAAGTTATTGTTTTACAGACAGATTATTTTTCACTTATAATTCACTGTATCACAATTCCAGTCGGTCAAAAGTTTACATACACTAAGTTGACTGTGCCTTTCAACAGCTTGGAAACTTCCCGAAAATGTCATGGCTTTAGAAGCTTCTGATAAGCTAATTGACATAATTTGAGTCAATTGGAGGTGTACCTGTGGATGTATTTCAAGGCCTACCTTCAAACTCAGTGACTCAGATTTTTTTTTGTAGACCTCCAAAAGTCTGGTTCATCCTTGAGAGCAATTTCCAAACGCCTGAAGGTACCACGATCATCTGTACAAACAATGGTACGCAAGTATAAACACCATGGGACCACACAGCCGTCATACCGCTCAGGAAGGAGACGCGTTCTGTTTCATAGAGATTAACGTACTTTGGTGCGAAGAGTGCAAATCAATCCCAGAACAACAGCAAAGGACCTTGTGAAGATGCTAGAGGAAACAGGTACAAAAGTATCTATATCCACAGTAAAACGAGTCCTATATCGACATAACCTGAAAGGTCGCTCAGCAAGGAAGAAGCCACTGCTCCAAAACCGCCATAAAAAAGCCAGACTACGGTTTGCAACTGCACATGGGGACAAAGATCGTACTTTTTGGAGAAATGTCCTCTGGTCTGATGAAACAAATATAGAACTGTTTGGCCATAATGACCATCGTTATTGTTTAGAGGAAAAAGGGGGTTGCTTGCAAGCCGAAGAACACCATCCCAACCGTGAAGCACGGGGGTGGCAGCATCATGCTGTGTGGGTGCTTTGCTGCAGTAGGGACTGGTGCACTTCACAAAATAGATGGCATCATGAGGAAGGAAACTGATGTGGATATATTGAAGCAACATCTCAAGACATCAGTCAGGAAGTTAAAGCTTGGTCGCAAATGGGTCTTCCAAATGGACAATGACTCCAAGCATAATTCCAAAGTTGTGGCAAAATGGCTTAAGGACAACACAGTCAAGGTATTGGAGTGGCCATCACAAAGCCCTGACCTTAATTCTATAGAAAATTTGTGGGCAGAACTGAAAAAGTGTGTGCGAGCAAGGAGGCCTACAAACCTGACTCAGTTACACCAGCTCTGTCAGGAGGAATGGGCCAAAATTCACCCAACTTATTGTGGGAAGCTTGTGGAAGGCTACCCAAAACGTTTGACCCAAGTTAAACAATTTAAAGGCAATGCTACCAAATACTAATTGAGTGTATGTAAACTTCTGACCCCACTGGGAATGTGATGAAAGAAATAAAAGCTGAAATAAATCATTCTCTCTACTATTATTCTGACATTTCACATTCTTAAAATAAAGTGGTGATCCTAACTGACCTAAGACAGGGAATCTTTATTAGGATTAAATGTTTAGGAATTGTGAAAAACTGAGTTTAAATGTATTTGGCTAAGGTCTATGTAAACATCCGACTTCAACTGTTTATTTAGCATATCTGAATGTGAGTTTCTCCAGTGTTGTCCACCAGAATGATTCACATGCTCTGTACCCCTCTCCCCCTGCCACACACGCACAAGGGCACACCACTCCTCCCCCTACCCTGAACAAAGATGTTCTCTGCAGGGACGTGGTCTAGGACTCCACATGAAATAAACAGGACTGGTTTCATCCGGCCCAAACAAACACAAACGCTGGCTTTTGTAAGTTAATATGAAAGCTGCCTTAATCAAAATGTTGACCTCTAATGCTACCTAAAGAGAAGCAGGAGGAAACCCTCAGGAGAGCGCGAGACTGACTGTAACTATACTGCGTTATTCGCTTCCTGTCTCTGAAAGAGGAGCAGGCTCTGCGTTCAAACAGTCCCTCTGGCACTCCAGGCTTTGTACCCAGGTGTGTGGAGGAGGAGGTGGAATCAAAGGCAGCAGCAGTATGTTAAGAAGCCAGCCTCTCAGTTAATCATGACAAGATGCTCCATGATGTTGTGGAGCTGTGGACTGGGAGTCAATTTGTTTCTTGTTTGTAACCTAGCAAGCAAAGGAAAGGCTGCGCTAACTTGATGGCTAACTTAATGTAATCATCTGGTGGAAGTAGAGTATTTTTGTTTAGACATGTAGCTAGCTAGCTAAACAATGAACATAATGGTGCTTTCAAGACAACTGGAAAAATATGAGGTCAAATCATGTGCTATTCAGATCGGAACGTCGGGGCTCTAGAAAGAGGCCCGAGTTGGAATTCCGAGTTGGGTGACGGTTCCAAAATATTTTTATCAGTCAGAGCTCGTTTTTTTCAGATTTCCCAGTTGTCTTGAACATACTGAAGTAGGAAGTCTGAGAGTTCTGAGTTATTTTTGAACGCGGCATAGCAATACAAACTGATTGTCATAGCATGAATCTGCAGGTAGTTAAAGCTAAACCACTATTTTCAATGTTAGCTAGCTAGCTAACATTAGGCAATAAATAGCAATGCAAATGGATTCTGAGATACAAATAATATTTACTACACAGATCATACACGTAACGTTAGCTAGCTAGCTAAGAGTACGCTTTAACTTGCAATGAAAACGACTTTAACAAAATTAGAAACATATAATATCTGAAAATGTAGCTAGCTAGACTCTTACCCATATACATGGAAGAATCCTTCTCCCTCTCTGTCATGGATGCCATGGTTGCCTTTTGTTTGAAGATGTAATCCAGAGAAAGGTGTTTCATATAACAGCCGGTGTGTTCTCCTTTCGACTCCCTCCGAATATTTTCAATTAAACGGCAGAATGTGAAATCAAATCAAATCAAATCAAATTGTATTGGTCACATGCGCCGAATACAACAGGTGCAGACATTACAGTGAAATGCTTACTTACAGCCCTTAACCAACAGTGCATTTATTTTTAACAAAAAAAGTAAAAATAAAACAACAACAAAAAAAGTGTTGAGAAAAAAAAGAGCAGAAGTAAAATAAAGTAACAGTAGGGAGGCTATATATACAGGGGGGTACCGTTGCAGAGTCAATGTGCGGGGGCACCGGCTAGTTGAGGTAGTTGAGGTAATATGTACATGTGGGTAGAGTTAAAGTGACTATGCATAAATAATTAACAGAGTAGCAGCAGCGTAAAAGAGGTGGATGGGATGGGGTGGGGGGGCAGTGCAAATAGTCCGGGTAGCCATGATTAGCTGTTCAGGAGTCTTATGGCTTGGGGGTAGAAGCTGTTGAGAAGTCTTTTGGACCTAGACTTGGAACTCCGGTACCGCTTGCCGTGCGGTAGCAGAGAGAACAGTCTATGACTAGGGTGGGTGGAGTCTTTGACAATTTTGAGGGCCTTCCTCTGACACCGCCTGGTATAGAGGTCCTGGATGGCAGGAAGCTTGGCCCCAGTGATGTACTGGGCCGTACGCACTACCCTCTGTAGTGCCTTGCGGTCGGAGGCCAAGCAGTTGCCATACCAGGCGGTGATGCAACCAGTCAGGATGCTCTCGATGGTGCAGCTGTAGAATTTTTTGAGGATCTGAGGACCCATGCCAAATCTTTTCAGTCTCCTGAGGGGGAATAGGCTTTGTCGTGCCCTCTTCACGACTGTCTTGGTGTGTTTGGACCATGATAGTTCGTTGGTGATGTGGACACATCCTTAGCTATCATACTCTGCTTCCACCAGGCATTCCACTGATCAACTTCTTCCGTGACAACAACACTGTTGATCGCCGTTTCTTCCCACATCACTGTCATCAGTAGACTCTACAAGTCTGGTTCAATGAAAATGTTTTTACCTAAATCAGGGATTTCCTCATCGTCTGATTCATATTCAGAGTTAGAGAGAGCATGGCACAATCATCATCATCCAGTAATTAGTTCATCACATATTTTTCCCACTGCTCTTTGTCGATATGATAGTGCCTGTTAAATTCAGGGCAGGACTTATGCAGTTCTTCAAAATATCTATCAAAAAAAGTATTAGAAAGGATTATCTACACGTACTGAGCAGCTCATGTAATAGACAGAAGCATGCTACATGGCAGACCAATCCGAACTCATCTCTCTGCATCTCCAGCCCATCCATTATCTCAGCCAATCATGGCTAGTGGGAAGGTTCCTGTCTTTTTCCGTGGCTAAACCAACTAGGCTTGTAATTTAACCATTTTATTCATATTTACAAGTTTATTATTAAGGCATACAGTGGCTTGAGAAAGTATTCACCCCCCTTGGCATTTTTCCTGTTTTATTGCCTTACAACCTGGAATTCAAATTGATTTTTTGGGGGGGTTTGTATCATTTGATTTACACAACATGCCTACCACTTTGAAGATGCAAAATATGTTTTATTGTGAAACAAACAAGAAATAAGACAAAAAAACAGAACTTGAGCGTGCATAACTATTCACCCCCCAAAGTCAATACTTTGTAGAGCCACCTTTTGCAGCAATTACAGCTGCAAGTCTCCTGGGGTATGTCTCTATAAGCTTGGCACATCTAGCCACTGGGATTTTTACCCATTCTTCAAGGCAAAACTGTTGGATGGGTTCCGCTGGTGTACAGCAATCTTTAAGTCATACTACACATTCTCAATTGGATTGAGGTCTGGGCTTTGACTAGGCCATTCCAAGACATTTAAATGTTTCTCCTTTAACCACTCAAGTGTTGCTTTAGCAGTATGCTTAGGGTCATTGTCCTGCTGGAAGGTGAACCTCTGTCCCAGTCTCAAATCTCTGGAAGACTGAAACAGGTTTCCCTCAAGTATTTCCCTGTATTTAACGCCATCCATCCTTCCTTCAATTCTGACCAGTTTCCCAGTCCCTGCCGATGAAAAACATCCCCACAGCATGATGCTGCCACCACCATGCTTCACTTTGGGGATGGTGTTCTCGGGGTGATGAGAGGTGTTGGGTTTGCGCCAGACATAGCATTTTCCTTGATGGCCAAAAAGCTAAATTTTAGTGTCATCTGACCAGAGTACCTTCTTCCATATGTTTGGTGAGTCTCCCACATGCCTTTTGGCGAACACCAAACAGAAAGAATATGGCATCACAACAAACCTGCCAAGAGAGGGCCACCCACCAAAACTCACGGACAAAGCAAGGAGGGAATTTATCAGAGAGGCAACAAAGAGACCAAAGAGAACCCTGAAGGAGCTACAAAGCTCCACAGCGGAGATTGGAGTATCTGTCCATAGGACCAATTTAAGCAGTACACTCCACAGAGCTGGGCTTTACGGAAGAGTGGACATGATGTACAGTTGTGGTAGTTTTGAGAATGACACAAATACTAATTTTCACAAAGTCTGCTGCCTCAGTTTTGATGATGGCAATTTGCATATACTCCAGAATGTAATGAAGAGTGATCAGATGAATTGCAATTAATTGCAAAGTCCCTCTTTGCCATGAAAATGAACGTAATCCCAAACAAACATTTCCACTGCATTTCAGCCCTGCCACAAAAGGACCAGCTGCCATCATGTCAGTGATTCTCTCGTTAACACAGGTGAGAGTGTTGACGAGGACAAGGCTGGAGATCACTCTGTCATGCTGATTGAGTTAGAATAACAGACTGGAAGCTTTAAAAGGAGGGTGGTGCTTGAAATCATTGTTCTTCCTCTTTTAACCATGGTTACCTGCAAGGAAACACGTCCCGTCATCATTGCTTTGCACAAAAAGGCCTTCACAGGCAAGGATATTGCCGCTAGTAAGATTGCACCTAAATCAACCATTTATCGGATCATCAAGAACTTCAAGGAGACAGGTTCTATTGTTGTGAAGAAGGCGTCAGGGCGCCCAAGAAAGTCCAAAAAGCGCCAGGACCGTCTCCTAAAGTTGATTAAGCTGCGGGATCGGGGAACCACCAGTGCAGAGCTGCTCAGGAATGGCAGCAGGCAGGTGTGAGTGCATCTGCACGCACACTGAGGCAAAGACTTTTGGAGGATGGCCTGGTGTCAAGAAGGGCAGCAAAGAAGCCACTTCTCTCCAGGAAAAACATCAGGGACCGACTGATATTCTGCAAAAGGCACAGGGATTGGACTGCTGAGGACTGGGGTAAAGTCATTTTCTCTGATGAATCCCCTTTCCAATTGTTTGGGGCATCCGGAAAACACCTTGTCCGGAGAAGACAAGGTGAGCGCTACCATCAGTCCTGTGTCATGCCAACAGTAAAGCATCCTGAGACCATTAATGTGTGGGGTTGTTTCTCAGCCAAGGGAGTGGGCTCAATCACAATTTTGCCTAAGAACACAGCCATGAATAAAGAATGGTACCAACACATCCTCCGAGAGCAACTTCTCCCAACCATCCAAGAACAGTTTGGTGACGAACAATGCCTTTTCCAGCATGATGGAGCACCTTGCCATAAGGCAAAAGTGATAACTAAGTGACTCGGGGTCCATGGCCAGGAAACTCCCCAGACTTTACATTTACATTTTAGTCATTTAGCAGACGCTCTTATCCAGAGCGACTTACAGTTAGTGAATACATTTTTTTTTTTTTTTACTGCCCCCCGTGGGAATCGAACCCACAACCCTGGCGTTGCAAACGCCATGCTCTATCAACTGAGCTACATCCCTGCCGGCCATTCCCTCCCCTACCCTGGACGACGCTGGGCCAATTGTGCGCCGCCCATGAGTCTCCCGGTCGCGGCCGGCTGCGACAGAGCCTGGATTCGAACCAGGATCTCTAGTGGCACAGTTAGCACTGCGGCGCCTTAGACCACTGCGCTTTAATCCCATTGAGAACTTGTGGTCGATCCTAAAGACGCGGGTGGACAAACAAAAACAACAAATTCTCCAACTCCAAGCATTGATTATGCAAGAATGGGCTGCCATCAGTCAGGATGTGGCCCAGAAGTTAATTGACAGCATGCCAGGGCGGATTGCAGAGGTCTTGAAAAAGAAGGGTCAACTCTGCAAATATTGACTCTTTGCATAAACTTAATGTAATTGTCAATAAAAGTCTTTGACACTTATGCAATGCTTGTAATTATACTTCAGTGTACCATAGTAACATCTGACAAAAATATCTCATAACACTGAAGCAGCAAACTTTGTGAAGACCAATACTTGTGTCATTCTCAAAATGTTTGACCACGACTGTAGAAAGAAACACACAAAGTTGACAGTGCATGTCAGAGCAGAAACTATACCATGAAGTCCAAGGAACCATTTCTAGAGTGTTGAAAGTTTCCAAGACCAAAGTGCTCTCCAGTGGTGGAAAAATGACCCCTGCCATTCCATGTATTTTAACTATTCCACAGCTAGCATACCTGATTCAAGTAGTCATTAAGACCTTAAATAGGTTAATCAGGTGAGCTAGTTCAGGGCTACAACAACATTGTGAAACGTCTGGGGGTCCCCGAGGAGAGGCTTGAAACCCCCTTATCTACAGAGGTGTGACACATGTTTTTGTTTGTTTTGGCTCTGATACAATGACACTTCTACACAGTGGTGGAAAAAGTTAAAAATAAATAAAAATCAAAAGTACTTGAGTAAAAGGAAAGATACCTTAATAGAAAATGACTCAAGTAAAAGTGAAAGTCACCCAGTAAAATACTACTTGAGTAAAAGTCTAAAAGTATTTGGTTTTAAATATACTTAAGTATCAAAAGTAAATGTAATCGCTAAAATATACTTAAGTATCAAAAGTAAAAGTACAAATATAAATAATTTAAAATTCCTTATATTAAGCAAACCAGACGGCACAATTGTCTTGTTTAAGAAATGTACGGATAGCCAGGGGCACACTCCAACACGTTTACAAATGAAGCATTCGTGTTTAGTGAATCCGCCAGATCATAGGCAGTAGGGATGTGGGGGTGTGTGAATTGGACGATTTTCCTGTCCTGCTTAGCATTCAAAATGTAACGAGTACTTTTGGGTGTCAGGATTTTTGGGGGAGGAAAAAGTACATTATTTTCTTTAGGAATGTAGTTAATTAAAATCTAAATCTAAATAGTCAAGTAAAGTACAGATACCCCAAAAAACTACTTAAGTAGTACTTTAAAGTATTTGAATGCAAAGTGCTATGTCTGAAGAAAACCAGGCTCAGCTGATCACTCGTCTAACGCCATCCCTACCATGAAACCCTCGATGTGCCTTATTGCCAATATTAATTATAAACCAGGTGGTTCAAGCCCTGAATGCTGGTTGGCTGAAAGCCGTGGTATATCAGACCATATACCACGGGTATGACAAATTGTGTCGTGCCTAAGAACAGCCCTTAGCCGTGGTATATTGGCCATATACCACACCCCCTCGGGCCTTACTGCTTAAATATATGTTTCTGGTAATTATCTATGGAGGCTAAATGCTGCGCTAATAATCTACTGCTGTAGATTAATGTGTGTTTATGACCTTTGACCTCTGTTATTTGACCCCTAATGACCTTTCCTTTATGTTTGTGTTTTTATGTCTTCTGCAGCACTTACAGAACCCCGCCAACTTCCAAACGGCAGCAACAGAGCTGCTGGACTGGTGCGGTGACCCCCGGGCCTTCCAACGACCCTTTGAGCAAAGCCTGATGGGATGTCTAACGGTAAGATATCTACTCCCCTCTCCCCGTGTGTGTGTGTGTGTGTGTGTGTGTGTGTATAGTGTTGCCCTCTCCTCTGCACTATAACACCTCAATGTTCAAGGACAGGGTGAACCTGAGGACAGGGTGAGGCTGAGGACAGGGTGAACCTGAGGACAGGGTGAGGCTGAGGACAGGGTGAACCTGAGGACAGGGTGAACCTGAGGACCGGGTGAGGCTGAGGACCGGGTGAGGCTGAGGACCGGGTGAGGCTGAGGACAGGGTGAGGCTGAGGACAGGGTGAGGCTGAGGACAGGGTGAACCTGAGGACAGGGCGAGGCTGAGGACAGGGTGAACCTGAGGACAGGGTGAGGCTGAGGACAGGGTGAACCTGAGGACAGGGTGAACCTGAGGACAGGGTGAACCTGAGGACAGGGTGAGGCTGAGGACAGGGTGAACCTGAGGACAGGGTGAGGCTGAGGACAGGGTGAGGCTGAGGACAGGGTGAACCTGAGGACAGGGCGAGGCTGAGGACAGGGTGAACCTGAGGACAGGGTGAGGCTGAGGACAGGGTGAGGCTGAGGACAGGGTGAACCTGAGGACAGGGCGAGGCTGAGGACAGGGTGAGGCTGAGGACAGGGTGAACCTGAGGACAGGGCGAGGCTGAGGACAGGGTGAACCTGAGGACAGGGTGAGGCTGAGGACAGGGCGAACCTGAGGACAGGGTGTACCTGAGGACAGGGTGAGGCTGAGGACAGGGTGAACCTGAGGACAGGGTGAACCTGAGGACAGGGTGAGGCTGAGGACAGGGTGAACCTGAGGACAGGGTGAACCTGAGGACAGGGTGAGGCTGAGGACAGGGTGAACCTGAGGACAGGGTGAACCTGAGGACAGGGTGAGGCTGAGGACAGGGTGAACCTGAGGACAGGGCGAGGCTGAGGACAGGGTGATGCTGAGGACAGGGTGAGGCTGAGGACAGGGTGAACCTGAGGACAGGGTGAACCTGAGGACAGGGCGAGGCTGAGGACAGGGTGATGCTGAGGACAGGGTGAGGCTGAGGACAGGGTGAGGCTGAGGACAGGGTGAGGCTGAGGACAGGGTGAACCTGAGGACAGGGTGAGGCTGAGGACAGGGTGAACCTGAGGACAGGGTGAACCTGAGGACAGGGTGAACCTGAGGACAGGGTGAGGCTGAGGACAGGGTGAACCTGAGGACAGGGTGAACCTGAGGACAGGGTGAGGCTGAGGACAGGGTGAGGCTGAGGACAGGGTGAACCTGAGGACAGGGCGAGGCTGAGGACAGGGTGAACCTGAGGACAGGGTGAGGCTGAGGACAGGGTGAGGCTGAGGACAGGGTGAGGCTGAGGACAGGGTGAGGCTGAGGACAGGCCGAGGCTGAAGACAGGGTGAAGCTGAGGACAGGGTGAACCTGAGGACAGGGTGAGGCTGAGGACAGGGTGAGGCTGAGGACAGGGTGAACCTGAGGACAGGGTGAACCTGAGGACAGGGTGAGGCTGAGGACAGGGTGAAGCTGAGGACAGGGTGAACCTGAGGACAGGGTGAGGCTGAGGACAGGGTGAGGCTGAGGACAGGGTGAACCTGAGGACAGGGTGAACCTGAGGACAGGGTGAACCTGAGGACAGGGCGAACCTGAGGACAGGGCGAGGCTGAGGACAGGGCGAACCTGAGGACAGGGTGAGGCTGAGGACAGGGTGAACCTGAGGACAGGGTGAGGCTGAGGACAGGGCGAACCTGAGGACAGGGTGAACCTGAGGACAGGGTGAGGCTGAGGACCGGGTGAGGCTGAGGACCGGGTGAGGCTGAGGACAGGGTGAACCTGAGGACAGGGTGAGGCTGAGGACAGGGTGAACCTGAGGACAGGGTGAGGCTGAGGACCGGGTGAGGCTGAGGACAGGGTGAACCTGAGGACAGGGTGAGGCTGAGGACCGGGTGAGGCTGAGGACAGGGTGAACCTGAGGACAGGGTGAACCTGAGGACAGGGTGAACCTGAGGACAGGGCGAACCTGAGGACAGGGTGAACCTGAGGACAGGGTGAGGCTGAGGACCGGGTGAGGCTGAGGACAGGGTGAACCTGAGGACAGGGTGAGGCTGAGGACAGGGTGAGGCTGAGGACAGGGTGAGGCTGAGGACAGGGTGAACCTGAGGACAGGGTGAGGCTGAGGACCGGGTGAGGCTGAGGACAGGGTGAACCTGAGGACAGGGTGAACCTGAGGACAGGGTGAACCTGAGGACAGGGCGAACCTGAGGACAGGGCGAACCTGAGGACAGGGTGAGGCTGAGGACCGGGTGAGGCTGAGGACAGGGCGAACCTGAGGACAGGGCGAACCTGAGGACAGGGCGAACCTGAGGACAGGGTGAACCTGAGGACAGGGTGAACCTGAGGACAGGGTGAGGCTGAGGACAGGGTGAGCCTGAGGACAGGGTGAGGCTGAGGACAGGGTGAACCTGAGAACAGGGTGAGGCTGAGGACAGGGTGAACCTGAGGACAGGGTGAGGCTGAGGACAGGGTGAACCTGAGGACAGGGTGAACCTGAGGACAGGGTGAGGCTGAGGACAGGGTGAGGCTGAAGACAGGGTGAGGCTGAGGACAGGGTGAGGCAGAGGACAGGGTGAGGCTGAGGACAGGGTGAGGCTGAAGACAGGGTGAGGCTGAGGACAGGGTGAGGCTGAGGACAGGGTGAACCTGAGGACAGGGTGAACCTGAGGACAGGGCGAGGCTGAGGACAGGGTGAACCTGAGGACAGGGTGAACCTGAGGACAGGGTGAACCTGAGGACAGGGTGAACCTGAGGACAGGGTGAGGCTGAGGACAGGGTGAGCGTTGTTGAATCAACTGCAGCATTAGCGCTCACTGTAACTCCATAGGAAAAAGACAGAGTGAGAAGGAAGGAAGGAAACCAATAGGATGCAAATTGCACCCTATTCCCTTTATAGTGCACTACATTTGACCAGGACACATAGAGCTCTGATCAAAAGTAGTATAGGTAGTAATAGGGTGCCATTTGGGACGCATCCCTGATCTGATCTTGCCCAAGGTCATAGAGAATCAGTGGGAAATAACAGGCACATTTCAGGCTCAGAACTCATTCAAATTCAGTGACCTTTGGTCAGTGTGCATTACACAACACATGCATTCAATGTTTTTGAAAACATGTATTTTATACCCCAATGTTTAGTGTATATAAATAGTGTCCCACTTTGAGAATTCTGTGAGAGGGGTTCTGTGAGAGGGTTCTGTGAGAGGGTATCTGTGAGAGGGTATCTGTGAGAGGGTATCTGTGAGAGGGTATCTGTGAGAGGGTATCTGTGAGAGGGATTCTGTGAGAGGGTATCTGTGGGAGGGTTCTGTGAGAGGGTTCTGTGAGAGGGTTCTGTGAGAGGGTTTATTCATCACAGATTACAGAAAGTATAAACGGTGCAGTGAACTGGAAGCTCTTTCAACAGTGCAATACAGAAATCAATATCAATAATCAGTAAAAATCTGTAAAATAAAGTAGTATACTGTAATGACTCTCCCTGGGTGAAGATCAAAGGCCTCATATCATCCAAGACAATGGCCGACAACAACCAGATCCTCCTACCCACAGGGGGGGCTGTGTCGGTCTTGACACCTTAATACTGCCATAGATTATTTATTTATTTTTTATTATTTTTTTTCACCTTTATTTAACCAGGTAAGCCAGTTGAGAACAAGTTCTCATTTACAACTGCGACCTGGCCAAGATAAAGCAAAGCAGTGCGATAAAAACAACACAGAGTTACATATGGGGTAAAACAAAACATAAAGTCAAAGATACAACAGAAAATATATATACAGTGTGTGCAAATGTAGCAAGTTATGGAGGTAAGGCAATAAATAGGCTATAGTGCAAAATAATTACAATTAGTATTAACACTGGAATGATAGATGTGCAAGAGATGATGTGCAAATAGAGATACTGGGGTGCAAATGAGCAAAATAAATAACAATATGGGTGATGAGGTAGTTGGGTGGGCTAATTTCAGATTAGAGAGGAGGAGAATCTATCTCTGGCATTATAGTACGGTGAAAGGAATGTCCTTTGTTTCAGATACTTTTTGCCGCCCAAAAACTTCAACATCCAACAATGAACATTGGGACAATATATTTCAACATCCAAACGTTGGGAATGATGAGAAATGGAATACGGAAAATTAATGTATATTTTGTGATCTCATAAAAAATGGTATAAAGGTGTTATAATGAAAACATTGTGACTTGAAGAGCTTTTACACTGTGGATATCAGGATTACTTCCTCTATGATGAATAGAAAATATCAAGGAGGAAGACAATGTTTTCATGAAGATAGGAATGTGATTTTAGCTTTCTAACAACATCATAGTGATGATAATACTTTTGCCTCGTAACTAGCCACGCCCGAGAGAGCTCAGAAAGTGTGTCAGTATGACGGAAACGCCCCTCTTTACCAGAGTACATAAAAGACTGAGATAAGAATTATCAGATCAGACTAGACGGACCTCAAGCTGCAGCTTTTGTCCATATTGGTTCCCGACCCTGAAAATCAACACGAGGTGAAGACGACAAAGTTTCCTCCACTAACAATCAATGTTACGGCTGAGTAGCTGTTCTAAGGACTGTATCTAAGAAGGTGAATTTAAGTGGGACCGTCCTGTTACTCTCTTCAAACCATCGTCTACTACACTGCTCTCATCACCCCACAGGGGATCATCGACACGGCTGATTAGCCGTCCTCAGAAGACCACTTCCAGAACGAGTGAAAGTAAACAGACGACTAAGAAGAAGGACAATCTGAGCCTTACATCTGAGCCTTACATCTGAGCCTTACATCTAAAAGGCCATCCAAAAAGAGAAGGCCCAATCGACCTTTCCCACGAAGGCCTGGGTCCAACAGAGACGACAAAGACAAACACGTAAATACATGAATGCATTACTTCTTACCAAACGGGCGGCAGTTCTGGCAAAGTATTAGGATTACTATGAGCTTAGGTCCGTGTGTATCCAAGTGTTTCTCTCTCTCTCTCTCTTTTTCTCTCTCTCTTTAACTCACCATCTTTTGTAACAAGTGTCATATTGTCTTAGTCCGCTAGGGACCCGTTTTCATTGTATTAAGTTTCTAATCCCTACCTATACCGTGTATGTGTTTGTATCTTGTGTTATCATTTTTAATTAGTTAGTAAATAAATAATTAAATCAATTTGTGTGGTACGGAATGATCAGTAAGACCCGGGTTCGTGCAGACTTAAAGAGTCAAACGACTTTCAGAATGAGACTGATATGAGGTAAATTATTAATAAATGACTTTTAAATTATAGGAGATATCTAGATATCTTTAGAGTTAATTCGGGAAACGGTAACTCGTTAAACAACTTTTCCCGTGGTGCTCCAAATTCCTAATGAGTTAATTGTTACATGATTAATTTAATCTAGTAACAATTCAACACAGTAGGTAATTATTCGATAAATAATAGTCATCACAATAATGAAAGTCACGTCACGACAATACATAGGAATAAAACATATATTTACACAATAGGAAATGCAATATAAATTATAAATGTGCTATTCAAGTATGACTGTGTTTTACAAATATGAAGTGGATAGTGTATTGGTCGCTCAGTTGAATAAATAGTCTAGAAATGTAAACAGCAGCATATTGAGTTGAGAATAGAATGGGTACAGAGAATGAGACCAACTAATGCTCTTAAAGTAATACACCTCTAAAGCTTTTCATTCCCTTGTAGAATACTACATTGTACTACATTATACTACATTATACTACATTATACTACATTTGCCCATTTGATTGATTGATTCGTATCCTCTTATATCTGTACCAACAAATAGGAAGAATGGCTAAAAACGTAGTCAAAATAAAAGTTGAAACCTAGTGTCCCTAGTCTTCCTAGTGTATCTAGTCTTCCTAGTGTCCCTAGTCTTCCTAGTGTATCTAGTGTCCCTAGTCTTCCTAGTGGCCCTAGTCTTCCTAGTGTAACTAGTCTTCCTAGTGTATCTAGTGTCCCTAGTCTTCCTAGTGTATCTAGTGTCCCTAGTCTTCCTAGTGTATCTAGTCTTCCTAGTGTATCTAGTGTCCCTAGTCTTCCTAGTGTCCCTAGTCTTCCTAGTGTATCTAGTGTCCCTAGTCTTCCTAGTGTCCCTAGTCTTCCTAGTGTATCTAGTGTCCCTAGTCTTCCTAGTGTATCTAGTCTTCCTAGTGTATCTAGTGTCCCTAGTCTTCCTAGTGTCCCTAGTCTTCCTAGTGTATCTAGTGTCCCTAGTCTTCCTAGTGTATCTAGTCTTCCTAGTGTATCTAGTGTCCCTAGTCTTCCTAGTGTCCCTAGTCTTCCTAGTGTATCTAGTCTTCCTAGTCTTCCTAGTGTATCTAGTCTTCCTAGTTTATCTAGTCTTCCTAGTGGCCCTAGTCTTCCTAGTGTATCTAGTGTCCCTAGTCTTCCTAGTGTCCCTAGTCTTCCTAGTGTATCTAGTGTCCCTAGTCTTCCTAGTGTCCCTAGTCTTCCTAGTGTATCTAGTCTTCCTAGTCTTCCTAGTGTATCTAGTCTTCCTAGTTTATCTAGTCTTCCTAGTGTCCCTAGTCTTCCTAGTGTATCTAGTGTCCCTAGTCTTCCTAGTGTATCTAGTCTTGCTAGTGTATCTAGTGTCCCTAGTCTTCCTAGTGTATCTAGTCTTCCTAGTCTTCCTAGTGTATCTAGTGTCCCTAGTCTTCCTAGTGTCCCTAGTCTTCCTAGTGTATCTAGTGTCCCTAGTCTTCCTAGTGGCCCTAGTCTTCCTAGTGTATCTAGTGTCCCTAGTCTTCCTAGTGTATCTAGTCTTCCTAGTGTATCTAGTGTCCCTAGTCTTCCTAGTGTCCCTAGTATTCCTAGTGTATCTAGTGTCCCTAGTCTTCCTAGTGTATCTAGTCTTCCTAGTGTATCTAGTGTCCCTAGTCTTCCTAGTGTCCCTAGTCTTCCTAGTGTATCTAGTCTTCCTAGTCTTCCTAGTGTATCTAGTCTTCCTAGTTTATCTAGTCTTCCTAGTGTCCCTAGTCTTCCTAGTGTATCTAGTGTCCCTAGTCTTCCTAGTGGCCCTAGTCTTCCTAGTGTATCTAGTGTCCCTAGTCTTCCTAGTGTCCCTAGTCTTCCTAGTGTATCTAGTGTCCCTAGTCTTCCTAGTGTCCCTAGTCTTCCTAGTGTATCTAGTCTTCCTAGTCTTCCTAGTGTATCTAGTCTTCCTAGTTTATCTAGTCTTCCTAGTGTCCCTAGTCTTCCTAGTGTATCTAGTGTCCCTAGTCTTCCTAGTGTATCTAGTCTTCCTAGTCTTCCTAGTGTATCTAGTGTCCCGACATGTGTAATGGAACCATTTGGGAATGTTTTGACTAGTTTGAAACGGTGAAGTGGGTGTTTTTTGGTCTCCAATAGGACATCTTTAGCCTGAAATCCAGTCTGTTTCTGCTAACATTCCACTCATTGTACTCTGTGTCATTTGGCACATGACATGGAGTGGAATGATAGGTAAACAGACTGGTACCCAGGCTAGGGACACTAGGTACACTAGGGACACTAGAAACACTAGGGACACTAGAAACACTAGGGACACTAGATACACTAGGGACGCTAGATACACTAGATACACTAGGACACTAGATACACTAGGGACACTAGATACACTAGATACACTAGGGACAGTAGATACACTAGGGACACTAGATACACTAGATACACTAGGGACACTAGATACACTAGATACACTAGATACACTAGGGACACTAGATACACTAGATACACTAGATACACTAAGAACACTAGATACACTAGGGACACTAGATACATTAGGCACACTAGATACACTAGGGACACTAGCTACACTAGGGACACTAGATACACTAGATACACTATATACACTAAGGACACTAGATACATTAGGGACACTAGATACACTAGGGACACTAGCTACACTAGGGACACTAGATACACTAGATACACTATATACACTAAGGACACTAGATACATTAGGGACACTAGATACACTAGGGACACTAGATACACTAGGGACACTAGATACACTAGGGACACTAGATACACTAGGGACACTAGATACACTAGGGACACTAGATACACTAGATACACTAGGGACACTAGATACACTAGGGACACTAGATACACTAGATACACTAGGGACGCTAGGTACACTAGGGACACTATATACACTAGATACATTAGGGACACTAGGGACACTAGATACACTAGGGACACTAGATACACTAGATACACTAGGGACACTAGCTACACTAGGGACACTATATACACTAGATACATTAGGGACACTAGGGACACTAGATACACTAGGGACACTAGATACACTAGATACACTAAGAACACTAGATACACTAGATACACTAAGAACACTAGATACACTAGGGACACTAGATACACTAGGGACACTAGATACACTAGATACACTAGGGACACTAGATACACTAGGGACACTAGATACACTAGGGACACTAGATACACTAGGGACACTAGATACACTAGATACACTAGATACACTAGATACACTAAGGACACTAGATACACTAGGGACACTAGATACACTAGATACACTAAGGACACTAGATACACTAGGGACACTAGATACACTAGGGACACTAGGGACACTATATACACTAGATACACTAGGGACACTAGATACACTAGGGACACTAGGGACACTATATACACTAGATACACTAGGGACACTAGGTACACTAGAGACACTAGGTACACTAGATACACTAGATACACTAGGGACACTAGATACACTAAGGACACTAGATACACTAGGGACACTAGATACACTAGATACACTAAGGACACTAGATACACTAGGGACACTAGATACACTAGGGACACTAGGGACACTATATACACTAGATATACTAGGGACACTAGATACACTAGGGACACTAGATACACTAGGGACACTAGATACACTAGGGACACTAGATACACTAGATACACTAGATACACTAGGGACACTAGATACACTAGGGACACTAGATACACTAGGGACACTAGATACACTAGGGACACTAGATACACTAGGGACACTAGATACACTAGGGACACTAGATACACTAGGGACACTAGGGACACTAGGGACACTAGATACACTAGGGACACTAGGGACACTAGATACACTAGGGACACTAGATACACTAGGGACACTAGATACACTAGGGACACTAGATACACTAGGGACACTAGATACACTAGGGACACTAGATACACTAGATACACTAGGGACACTAGATACACTAGATACACTAGGGGCACTAGATACACTAGGGATACTGTTAATATCCTACTCTAGGCTGTAGGCAGGGAGTATTCAGTTGGTTCTTGGTATTATCAGTTTAATGAGCAGCAGTTGTATTTTCTTCCATTCCACCAATTCAATCTGTGTCCTGCAGTGAAACTCTCTAGGATTTTCCAGACCCAGCAGGAGGGGATGGCGCCAGAGTGAATGGCTGCCGTTTTTACGGGCTCCTAACCAATTGTGCTATTTCGCATTGTTTGTAACTTATTTTGTACATAATGTTGATCCTATCATCTCTTATGACCGATAAGAGCTTCTGGATATCAGAACAGCGATTAATCACCTCGAACTGGACGAATAATTGTTCTTTAATGAGTCTGAAGCGAAGGATATAATGTTGCTCCCGGACAAGGCCCAAATCCCCGTCATTTGTATGAAGAAAAGAAGGAGATACAGGGGGCGGAGATCAGGGTGCCTTGTTAGAATTGGGTAACCCACCTCTACCATCCGTTCTATTGGCCAACATGCAATCACTGGAGAATAAACTGGATGAGCGCCGTTCGAGACAATCCTACCAACGGGACATTAAAAACTGTAATATCTTATGTTTCACAGAGTCATGGCTGAACGACGACACCGATACTATACAGTTGGCTGGGTTTTCCGTGCATCGGCAGGACAGAACAGCTACGTCCGGTAAGACGAGGGGCGGAGGGGTGTGTGTCTATTTGTCAATAACAGCTGGTGCGCGATGTCTAATATTAAGGTAGTCTCGAGGTATTGCTCGGCTGAGGTAGAGTATCTCATGATAAGCTGTAGACCCACTATCTACCAAGAGAGTTCTCATCTATATTATTCGTAGCTGTCTATTTACCACCACAAACCGATGCTGGCACTAAGACCGCACTCAACGAGCTGTATAAGGCCATAAGCAAACAAGAAAATGCTCATCCAGAAGCGGCGCTCCTAGTGGCCAGGGACTTAAACTTAAATCCGCTTTACCTCATTTCTACCAGCATGTCACATATGCAACCAGAGAGAAAAGAACTCTAGACCACCTTTACTCCACACACAGTGACGCGTACAAAGCTCTCCCTCACCCTCCATTTGGAAAATCTGACCATAATTCTATCCTCCTGATTCCTGCTTACAAGCAAAAATCATCAATAAGTGCATCGACAACGTTGTCCCCACAGTGACCGTACGTACAATACCAGCCAAAAATGTGGACACACCTACTCATTCAAGGGTTTTTCTTTATTTTTACTATTTCTTACATTGTAGAATAATAGTGAAGACATCAAAACTATGAAATAACACATATGGAATCATGTAGTAACCAAAAAATTGTATTTTTTTATAGCCACCCTCTGCCTTGATGACAGCTTTGCACACTCTTGGCATTCTCTTAACCAGCTTCACCTGGAATGCTTTTCCAACAGTCTTGAAGGAGTTCCCACATATGCTGAGCACTTGTTGGCTGCTTTTCATTCACTCTGCCGTCCGACTCATCCCAAACTATCTCAATTGGGTTTTGTTCGGGGGATTGTGGAGGCCAGGTCATCTGATGCAGCACTCCATCACTCTCCTTCTTGATAAAATAGCCCTTACACAGCCTGGCGGTGTGTTGGGTCATTATCATGTTGAAAAACAAATGATAGTGCTCATGTTTCTTGGCCCAAGCAAGTCTCTTCTTCTTATTGGTGTCCTTTAGTAGTGTTTTCTTTGCAGAAATTCGACCATGAACGCCTGATTCACACAGTCTCCTCTGAACAGTTGATTTTGAGATGTGTCTGTTACTTGAACTCTGTGACGCATTTATTTGGGCTGCAATTTCTGAAGCAGGTAACTCTAATCAACTTATCCTCTGCAGCAGAGGTAACTCTGGGTCTTCCTTTCCTGTGGCAGTCCTCATGAGAGCCAGTTTCATCATAATGCTTGATGGGGTTTTTTTTGCGACTGTACTTGAAGAAACTTTCAAAGTTCTTGAAATTTTCCGGATTGACTAACCTTCATGTCTTAAAGTAATGATGTACTGTCATTTCTCGTTGCTTATTTGAGCTGTTCTTGCCATAATATGGACTTGGTCTTTTACCAAATTGGGCTATCTTCTGTATACCCCCATACCTTGTCACAACACAACTGATTGGCTCAAAAGCATTAAGAAGGAAAGAAATTCCACAAATTAACTTTTAAGAAGGCACACCTTTTAATTGAAATGCATTCCAGGTGACTACCTCATGAAGCTGGTTGAGAGAATGCCTAGAGTGTGCAAAGCTGTTGTGATTCGTGATTTGAAGGAGTCAGGTGCAGGACGGTAAATCACAGTATACAAAGTTTATAACCAGTCCAGTGCGCAAAACAGGCGCACTGGAACAAACACACGGGGAAAATACCCCGGCAATACAAAATAATGAGCTCAACTGAGCTACTAATCCTCACAATGAACAATCACCCACAAGGACAAGGGGGCAGAGGGAACACTTAAACACGTACTAATGAGGGGATATGAACCAGGTGTGTGTAATAGACAAGACAAATGGAATGATGAGATATGGAGCGGCAGTGGCTAGAAGGCCGGTGACGACGAACGCCGAAGCCTGCCCGAACAAGGAGGGGAGGCAGCTTCGGAGGAAGTCGTAAACAGCTGTCATCAAGGCCAAAGGGTGGCTATTTGAAGAATCTCAAATATAACATATATTTTGATTTGTTTAACACTTTTTGGGTTACTTCATGATTCCATATGTGTTATCTCATAGTTTTGATGTCTTCACTATTATTCCATAAAGTAAACAATTTAAAAAAGAAAGAAAAACCCTTGAATGAGTAGGTGTGTCCAAACATTTGACTGGTAGTGTACATATATCCCAACCAGAAGCCATGGATTACAGGCAACATCCGCTAAAGGCTAGAGCTGCCGCTTTCAAAGAGCAGGACACTAATCCGGACGCTTATAAGAAATCCTGCTGTGCCCTCAGACGAACCATCAAACAGGCAAAGCGTCAGTACAGGACTAAGATTGAATCCTACAACACCGGCTCTGAAGCTCTTCGGATGTGGAAGGGCTTGCAAACTATTACGGACTACAAAGTGAAACCCAGCCATGAGCTGCCCAGTGACGAGCCTACCAGACGGGCTAAATGTATTTTATGCTCGCTTTGAGGCAAGCAACACCGAAGCACGCATGAGAGCACCAGCTGTTCCAGACGACCATGTGTCTTCACTGACATTTTCAACCTCTCCCTGACCGAGTCTGTAATACCTACATGTTTCAAGCAGACCACCATAGTCCCTGTGGCCAAGAAAGCGAAGGTAAACTACTGCCTAAATGACTACCGCCCCGTAGCACTCACGCCAATAGCCATGAATTGCTTTGAAAGGCTGATCATGGCTCACATCAACACCATCATCCCAGAAACCCTAGACCCACTCCAAATCGCATACCGCCCCAACAGATCCACAGATAACACAATCTTAATCGCACTCCACACTGCCCCTTTCCCACCTGGACAAAAGGAACAACTATTTGAGAATGCTGTTCATTGACTACATCTCACCGTTAGACACCATAGTGCCCACAAAGCTCATCACTAAGCTAAAGACCCTGGGACTAAACACCTCCCTCTGCAACTGGATCCTGGGCTTCCTGACGGGCCGCCCCCAGGTGGTAAGGGTAGGTAACAACACATCTGCCATGCTGATCCTCAACATGGCGGCCGCTCAGGGGTGCATGCTTAGTCCCCTCCTGTACTCCCTGTTCACCCAGGACTGCATTGCCAAGCACGACTCCAACACCATCATTAAGTTTGCTGACGACAGCGGTGGTAGGCCTGATCACCGACAACGATGAGACAGCCTATAGGGAGGAGGTCAGAGACCTGGCAGTGTGGTACCAGGACAACAACCTCTCCCTCAACATGAGCAAGACTACAGGAAAAGGAGGGCCGAACACGCCCCCATTCACATCGACGGGGCTGTAGTGGAGCGGGTCGAGAGTTTCAAGTTCCTTCGTGTCCACGTCACCAACAAACTATCGTGGTCCAAACACACCAAGAAAGTCGTGAAGAGGGCACGACAAAGCCTATTCCCACTCAGGAGACTGAAAAGATTTGGCATGGGTATGGCAACAGCTCGGCATCCGACCGTAAGGCGCTACAGAGGGTAGTGTGTACAGCCCAGTACATCACTGGGGCAAAGCTTCCTGCCATCCAGGACCTCTATACCAGGCGGTGTCAGAGGAAGGCCCTAAAAATTGTCGAAGACTCCAGTCACCCAAGTCACATACTGTTCTCTCTGCTACCGCACGGCAAGCGGTACCGGAACGCCAAGTCTAGGACCAAAAGGCTTCTTAACAGCTTCTATCCCCAAGCCATACGACTGCTGAACAATTAATCAAATGGCCACCTGGATATAGCCTCAAACAGCTCATGTGGGTGAGAAATAACTACCTACTGTAGTCTACTGTTCCCTACTGTAGTCTCCTGTACCCTACTGTAGTCTATTGTAGTCTACTGTAGTCTGCTGTACCCTACTGTAGTCTCCTGTACCCTACTGTAGTCTACTGTACCCTACTGTAGTCTACTGTAGTCTCCTGTAGTCTACTGTAGTCTACTGTACCCTACTGTAGTCTACTGTTCCCTACTGTAGTCTCCTGTACCCTACTGTAGTCTCCTGTACCCTACTGTAGTCTACTGTAGTCTACTGTACCCTACTGTAGTCTACTGTTCCCTACTGTAGTCTCCTGTACCCTACTGTAGTCTACTGTACCCTACTGAACCCTACTGTAGTCTACTGTAGTCTACTGTACCCTACCCTACCCTACTGTAGTCTACTGTACCCTACTGTTCCCTACTGTACCCTACTGTAGTCTACTGTACCCTACTGTAGTCTCCTGTACCCTACTCTACCCTACTGTACCCTACTGTACCCTAATGTAGTCTACTGTACCCTACTGTAGTCTACTGTACCCTACTGTACCCTACTGTACCCTACTAGTCTACTGTACCCTACTGTAGTCTCCTGTACCCTACTGTAGTCTACTGTACCCTACTGTAGTCTCCTGTACCCTACTGTTGTCTACTGTAGTCTCCTGTACCCTACTGTAGTCTACTGTACCCTACTGTAGTCTACTGTACCCTACTGTAGTCTACTGTAGTCTACTGTACCCTACTGTACCCTACTGCACCCTACTGTACCCTACTGCACCCTACTGTAGTCTACTGTACCCTACTGTAGTCTACTGTACCCTACTGTAGTCTACTGTACCCTACTGTAGTCTACTGTACCCTACTGTAGTCTCCTGTACCCTACTGTAGTCTCCTGTACCCTACTGTACCCTACTGTAGTCTCCTGTACCCTACTGTACCCTACTGTAGTCTACTGTACCCTACTGTACCCTACTCTACCCTACTGGACCCTACTTTACCCTACTGTACCCTACTGTAGTCTCCTGTACCCTACTGTACCCTACTGTAGTCTACTGTACCCTACTGTAGTCTCCTGTACCCTACTGTAGTCTCCTGTACCCTACTGTAGTCTCCTGTACCCTACTATACCCTACTGTAGTCTCCTGTACCCTACTGTTCCCTACTGTAGCCTACTGTACCCTACTGTAGTCTACTGTACCCTACTGTAGTCTCCTGTACCCTACTCTACCCTACTGTAGTCTCCTGTACCCTACAATCCCTACTGTAGTCTCCTGTACCCTACTGTTCCCTACTGTACCCTACTGTACCCTACTGTAGTCTACTGTACCCTACTGTAGTCTCCTGTACCCTACTCTACCCTACTGTAGTCTCCTGTACCCTACTGAACCCTACTGTACCCTACTGTAGTCTACTGTACCCTACTGTAGTCTACTGTACCCTACTGTACCCTACTGTAGTCTACTGTACCCTAATGTACCCTACTGTACCCTACTGTAGTCTCCTGTACCCTACTGTACCCTACTGTACCCTATTGTTGCCTACTGTACCCTACTGTTCCCTACTGTAGTCTACTGTACCCTACTTTTCCAACTGTAGTCTATTGTAGTCTACTGTAGTCTAATGAACCCTACTGTTGTCTACTGTACCCTACTCTACCCTACTCTACCCTACTCTAGTCTACTGTACCCTACTCTACCCTACTGTACCCTACTGTACCCTACTGAACCCTACTGAACCCTACTCTTGTCTACTGTACCCTAATGTTGTCTACTGAACCCTACTGACCCTAATGTTGTCTACTGTACCCTACTCTACCCTACTAGTCTACTGTAGTCTACTGTAGTCTACTGTACCCTATTGTCGTCTACTGTACCCACCCAGTTTACAGTACAAGCAAGAGGCCGATGGTGGTGGCACTAGTCAGTTGTCAGTTGTTGTCAGTTATGTACAGTAAGTTATATCTGTGTGAGGTTCAGCTGCACTAGTAGACTAGATGTTGTCATCTGTGACTCGTTTCAGGAAACTAGGCGTCAATACTTCACAGGAGAGCCATTTGAACGTTAACTTTGTTATTTTTTCCATTAAAATTCGTTTTTTGGCAGAAATGCCTTCTGGAACATGTGAACTTTCATGTGCCTTAATAACAAACTTGTATGCCATCTGAATAACGAGCCTAGTTTGTTTAGCCACAGAAAAAGACAGCAACCTTCCCGCTAGCTATGATTGGCTGAGATAATGAGTGGGCTGGACATGCCGAGGGAAATCAGTGAAATCAGTGGAATTAGAGTATGATAGCTAAGGAGATGGAGAAGACCCCTGTCTCCGGATTACATCTTCAAACTAAGGGCCACCATGGCATCCGTAACAGAGAGGGAGAAGCGTCCTCCCATGTACACTACCATTCAAAAGTTTGGGGTCACTTAGAAATGTCCTTGTTTTCGAAAGAAAAGCAATTTTTTTGTCCTTTAAAATAACATCAAATTGATCAGAAATACAGTGCAGACATTGTTAATGTTGTAAATGGCTATTGTAGCTGGAAACGGCTGATTTTTTATGGAATATCTACATAGGCGTACAGAGGCCCATTATCAGCAACCATCAGTCCTGTGTTCCAATGGCAAATTGTGTTTGCTAATCCAAGTTTATCATTTTAAAAGGCTAATTGATCATTAGAAAACCCTTTTGCAATTATGTTAGCACAGCTGAAAACTGTTGTGCTGATTAAAGAAGCAATACAACTGGCCTTCTTGAGACTAGTTGAGTATCTGGAACATCAGCAATTGTGGGTTTGAACACAGAATCAAAATGGCCCGAAACAAAGAACTTTCTTCTGAAACTCGTCAGTCTATTCTTGTTCTGAGAAATGAAGGCTATTCCATGCCAGAATTTGTCAAGAAACTGAAGATCTCATACAACGCTGTGTACTACTCCCTTCACAGAACAGCGCAAACTGGCTCTAACCAGAATAGAAAGAGGAGTGGGAGGCCCCGGTACACAACTGAGCAAGAGGACAAATACATTAGTGTCTAGTTTGAGAAACAGACGCCTCACAGGTCCTCAACTGGCAGCTTCATTAAATAGTACCCGCAAAACACCAGTCACATTGTGTGTGTTTATTTATACAGTAATTATTATTCACATCCTTTTGGTTCATGGCATCCGGATCTTCCTGCTATGCCATCATCTCTGTGGCGATGACTGATTTCACACGTTTGGTTATATAACGTATTCCTACACGTTTGGATAAAAATACACTCAAGAAAACGATTATATGTATCATAGGGAGTAACATTAAAACAGAATAATATGCCACCAACATTAGACTATACAGAAAATTGCTGGAAATATGTAAATTAAATAAATTAAGAAAAAATATTCAGATGAACTCATAAATGAAATAGCCATGCTAGGTAATATAGGTATATATATATATATATATATATATATATATATATATATATATATATATATATATATATATATATATAGTAATATTATATATATATATATATATATATATATATATATATATATATATATATATATATATATATATATATATATACATATATATATATATATATATATATATATATATATATATATAGGTAATATAGGTGTATATATATAGGTATATATAGGTGTATATATATATATATATATATATATATATATATATATATATATATATATATATATATATATATATATATATATATATAGTATATATATATATATATAGGTAATATATATATATATATATATAGGTAATATAGTGTATATATATATATATAGGTATATATAGGTATATATATATATAGGTAATATAGGTATATATATATAGGTAATGAATCTGGACTTCTAAGAATGAAGAAATATCAGCGTAACCAAATCAAATCAAATGTTATTGGTCACATACACATATTTAGCAGATGTTATTGCGGGTGTAGGTAAATGCTTGTGTTTCTAGCTCCAACAGTGCAGTAGTATCTAACAATTCACAACAATACACACACATCTAAAAGTAAAAGAATGGAATTAAGAAATATATAAATATTAGGACGAGCAATGTCGGAGTGGCATAAACTAAATACAGTAGAATAGAATACAGTATATACATATGAGATGAGTAGTGCAAGATATGTAAACATTATTAAAGTGACTAGTGTTCCATTATTAAAGTGACCAGTGATTCCATGTCTATGTACGTAGGGCAGCAGCCTCTAAGGTGCAGAGTTGAGGAACCAGGTGGTAGCCGGCTAGTGATGGCTATTACATCCAGAGGTTGAGAGTTCAAATCCCAGGTGGGGTCCTATTGAAAAGTCAGTACTAAGTGATCATGTCTAATGTAATCATATTGTCATTGATTAAAGGTTTTTTACCAGAGGTGGGACCTAGTCACTATTATTCAAGTCACAAGCAAGTCTCAAGTCGAGTCACACTTTGTTGTGTTACAGCCTGGATTCAAAAAGGATTAAATATATGTTTTTGTCCACCCATCTACACACAATACCCCATAATGACAAAGTGTTTATTTTATTTTTTATATTATTTTAGCAAATGTATTGAAAATGGAATACAGAAATATCTAATTTAGGGCCTCCTGAGTGGCGTAGCGGTCTAAGGCACTGTATTGCAAGCTGTATTACTACAGATCCTGGTTCGATACCGGGCTGTGTCGCAGGGAGACCCATGAGGCGACGCACAATTGTCCCAGCGTCGTCCGGGTTTGGCAGGCCTGTGGCGGGTCGGGCGCATGCACGCTGACATGGTCGCCAGGTGTACGGTGTTTCCTCCGACACATTGGTGCAGTTGGCTTCCGGGTTAAGTGTACATTGTATCAAGAAGCTTGGCGGGGTTATGTTTTTGGAGGACGCACGGCTCTCGACCTTCCGAGTCCGTACGGGAGTGGCAGCAATGGGACAAGGATATGACGAAATTGGGGAGTAAAGGTGGTAAAATAAAAATTAAAAATTAAAATCTAACGGTCAAAAGTTTTAGAAGAACTTGATCGATTGGTCATTGTCCTGTTGAAAAACAAATGATAGTCCCACTAAGCCCAAACCAGATGGGATGGCGTATTGCTGCAGAATGCTGTGGTAGCCATGCTGGTTAAGTGTGCCTTGAATTCTAAATAAATCACAGACAGTGTCACCAGCAAAGCACCCCCACACCATAACACCTCCTCCTCTGTGCTTCACGGTGGGAACCACACATGCGGAGATCATCCGTTCACCAACTCTGCATCTCACAAGGACACGGCGGTTGGAACCAAAAATCTCAAATTTGGACTCCAGACCAAAGGACACATTTCCACCGGTCTAATGTCCATTGCTCGTGTTTCTTGGCCCAAGCAAGTCTCTTCTTCTTATTGGTGTCCGTTAGTAGTGGTTTCTTTGCAGCAATTCGACCATGAAGGCCTGATTCACGCAGTCTCCTCTGAACAGTTGATGTTGAGATGTGTCTGTTACTTGAACTCTGTGAAGCATTTATTTGGGCTGCAATATCTGAGGATGGTAACTCTAATGAACTTATCCTCTGCAGCAGAGGTAACTCTGGGTCTTCCTTTCCTGTGGCGGTCCTCATGAGAGCCAGTTTCATCATAGCGCTTGATGGTTTTTGCGACTGCACTTGAAGAGACTTCCAAAATTCTTGAAATTTTCCGGATTGACTGACCTTCATGTCTTAAAGTAATGATGTACTGTCGTTTCTCTTTGATTATTTGAGCTGTTCTTGCCATAATATGGACTTGGTCTTTTACCAAATAGGGCTATCTTCTGTATACCACCCATACCTTGTCACAACACAACTGATTGGCTGAAATGCATTAAGAAGGAAAGAAATTCCACAAATTATATTTTTAACAAGGCACACATGTTAATTGAAATGCATTCCAGGTGACTACCTCATGAAGCTGGTTGAGAGAAAGAGTGTGCAAAGCTGTCATCAAGGCAAAGGGTGGCTAATATATTTTGATTTGTTTAACACTTTTTTGGTTACTACATGATTCCATATGTGTTATGTAGAAATTTAAATAAAACAATTAAGAAAAACCCTTGAATGAGTAACTGTTCTAAAACTTTTGACCGGTAGTGTAAGTATTCACACCCCTGAGTCAATACTTGTTAGAATCACCTTTGGCAGCGATTACAGATTACAGGTAACTCGCTAAGAGCTTTGCACACCTAGATTGTACAATAATTGCACATTATTCTTTATTCTGTCAAATTGGTCGTTGATCATTGCTAGACAGCCATTTTCAAGTCTTGCCATAGATTTTCAATTAGATTTAAGTCAAAACTGTAACTCGGCCACTCAGGAACATTCACTGTCTTCTTGGTAAGCAACTCCAGTGTATATTTGGCCTTGTGTTTTAGGTTATTGTCCTGCTGAAAGGTGAATTAATCTCCCAGTGTCTGGTGGAAAGCAGACTGAACCAGGGTTTCCACTAGGATTTTGTCTGTGCTTAGCTCCATTCTGTTTCTTTTTTTTTATCCTGATAAACTCCCCAGTCCTTAACGATTACAAGCATACCCATACAATGATTAAATCTCAGTTTAATCCATTTTAAATTCAGGCTGTAACGCAACAAAATATGGAAAAAGTCAAGGGATGTGAATACGTTCTGAAACCACTGTAATTAATAATATATGGACTGTTGTGTCTGTCTAATATCAATGCCAGTTGTATCTGTCTCTCTCTGTCCAGGTGGTGAGTCGGGTGGCAGCGCAGCAGAGTTATGACCTGGACCTGGGCTACAGGGTCCTAGCGGTGTGTGCTGCCAACAGAGACAAGTTCACCCCCAAATCAGCAGGTATTCCTTTCTGTTGTTGTAAATCTACAAATCAAATCAAATCAAATTGTATTCGCCACATGCGCCGAATACAAGTGTAGACCTTACATTGAAATGCTTACTTACAGTGAGGGAAAAAAAGTATTTGATCCCCTGCTGATTTTGTTCGTTTCCCACTGACAAAGACATGATCAGTCTATAATTTTAATGGTAGGTTTATTTGAACAGTGAGAGACAGAATAACAACAACAAAATCCAGAAAAACGCATGTCAAATTTTTTTTTAATAAATTGATTTGCATTTTAATGAGGGAAATAAGTATTTGACCCCCTCTCAATCAGATAAAGATTATACAGGTAACGAGTGGTCTGTGTTGGTCTGTTGTGGTCTGGTCTGGCCTGTGCTGGTCTGGTCTGATTTTGTCTGGTCTGTGGTGGTCTTTTCTGGTCTGTGCTGGTCTGGTCTGTGGTGGTCTTTTCTGGTCTGTGCTGGTCTGGTCTGTGCTGGTCTGGTCTGGTCTTGTCTTTGCTGGTCTGTGCTGGTCTGGTCTGGTCTTGTCTTTGCTGGTCTGTGCTGGTCTGGTCTGTGCATCTACCAATAGGTGCCCTTCTTTGCGAGGCATTGGAAAACTCTCTGGCCTTTATGGTTGAATCTGTTTTTGAAATGCACTTCTCGACTGAGGGACCTTACAGATAATTGTGTGAGTGGGGTATGTTAAACACTATTATTTCACGCATGCAACTTATTATGTTAAGCCAATTTGTTAAGCAGATTTTTACTCCTGAACTTATTTAGGCTTGCCATAACAAAGGGGTTGAATACTTATTGACTCAAGACATTTCAGATTTTCATTTTTTATTAATTTGTAAAAATTAATAAAAATATAATTCCACTTTGACATTATGTCATATTGTGTGTAGGACAGTGACACAAAATCTCTGGATAATGAGGTGGTTTTAACCTGTCTGGATGAGGAGGTGGTTTTAACCTGTCTGGATGATGAGGTGGTTTAAACCTGTCTGGATGCGGAGGTGGTTTAAACCTGTCTGGATGATGAGGTGGTTTTAACCTGTCTGGATGATGAGGTGGTTTTAACC
This sequence comes from Coregonus clupeaformis, assembly GCF_020615455.1. NCBI lineage: Eukaryota > Metazoa > Chordata > Actinopteri > Salmoniformes > Salmonidae > Coregonus > Coregonus clupeaformis. Next base: position 109,583 of record NW_025534678.1, read on the forward strand.
TGTCTGGATGATGAGGTGGTTTAAACCTGTCTGGATGATGAGGTGGTTTTAACCTGTCTGGATGATGAGGTGGTTTTAACCTGTCTGGATGATGAGGTGGTTTAAACCTGTCTGGATGATGAGATGGTTTAAACCTGTCTGGATGATGAGGTGGTTTTAACCTGTCTGGATGATGAGGTGGTTTTAACCTGTCTGGATGATGAGGTGGTTTAAACCTGTCTGGATGATGAGGTGGTTTTAACCTGTCTGGATGATGAGGTGGTTTAAACCTGTCTGGATGATGAGGTGGTTTAAACCTGTCTGGATGATGAGGTGGTTTTAACCTGTCTGGATGATGAGGTGGTTTAAACCTGTCTGGATGATGAGGTGGTTTTAACCTGTCTGGATGAGGAGGTGGTTTAAACCTGTCAGGATGATGAGGTGGTTTAAACCTGTCTGGATGATGAGGTGGTTTAAACCTGTCTTGATGATGAGGTGGTTTTAACCTGTCTGGATGATGAGGTGGTTTTAACATGTCTGGATGATGAGGTGGTTTTAACCTGTCTGGATGAGGAGGTGGTTTAAACCTGTCAGGATGATGAGGTGGTTTAAACCTGTCTGGATGATGAGGTGGTTTAAACCTGTCTTGATGATGAGGTGGTTTTAACCTGTCTGGATGATGAGGTGGTTTTAACCTGTCTGGATGATGAGGTGGTTTAAACCTGTCTGGATGATGAGGTGGTTTTAACCTGTCTGGATGAGGAGGTGGTTTAAACCTGTCTGGACGATGAGGTGGTTTTAACCTGTCTGGATGATGAGGTGGTTTTAACCTGTCTGGATGATGAGGTGGTTTAAACCTGTCTGTATGATTAGATGGTTTTAACCTGTCTGGATGATGAGGTGGTTTAAACCTGTCTGGATGATGAGGTGGTTTTAACCTGTCTGGATGATGAGGTGGTTTTAACCTGTCTTGATGATGGGGTGGTTTAAACCTGTCTGGATGATGAGGTGGTTTTAACCTGTCTGGATGATGAGGTGGTTTAAACCTGTCTGTATGATTAGATGGTTTTAACCTGTCTGGATGATGAGGTGGTTTAAACCTGTCTGGATGATGAGGTGGTTTTAACCTGTCTGGATGATGAGGTGGTTTAAACCTGTCTGGATGATGAGGTGGTTTTAACCTGTCTGGATGATGAGGTGGTTTAAACCTGTCTGGATGATGAGGTGGTTTTAACCTGTCTTGATGATTGGGTGGTTTTAACCTGTCTGGATGATGAGGTGGTTTAAACCTGTCTGGATGATGAGGTGGTTTTAACCTGTCTGGATGATGAGGTGGTTTAAACCTGTCTGGATGATGAGGTGGTTTTAACCTGTCTGGATGATGAGGTGGTTTTAACCTTTCTGGATGATGGGGTGGTTTTAACCTGTCTGGATGATGAGGTGGTTTAAACCTGTCTGGACGATGAGGTGGTTTTAACCTGTCTGGATGATGAGGTGGTTTTAACCTGTCTGGATGAGGAGGTGGTTTTAACCTGTCTGGATGATGAGGTGGTTTAAACCTGTCTGGATGATGAGGTGGTTTTAACCTGTCTGTATGATTAGATGGTTTTAACCTGTCTGGATGATGAGGTGGTTTAAACCTGTCTGGATGATGAGGTGGTTTTAACCTGTCTGGATGATGAGGTGGTTTTAACCTGTCTTGATGATGGGGTGGTTTAAACCTGTCTGGATGATGAGGTGGTTTTAACCTGTCTGGATGATGAGGTGGTTTAAACCTGTCTGTATGATTAGATGGTTTTAACCTGTCTGGATGATGAGGTGGTTTAAACCTGTCTGGATGATGAGGTGGTTTTAACCTGTCTGGATGATGAGGTGGTTTAAACCTGTCTGGATGATGAGGTGGTTTTAACCTGTCTGGATGATGAGGTGGTTTAAACCTGTCTGGATGATGAGGTGGTTTTAACCTGTCTTGATGATTGGGTGGTTTTAACCTGTCTGGATGATGAGGTGGTTTAAACCTGTCTGGATGATGAGGTGGTTTTAACCTGTCTGGATGATGAGGTGGTTTAAACCTGTCTGGATGATGAGGTGGTTTTAACCTGTCTGGATGATGAGGTGGTTTTAACCTTTCTGGATGATGGGGTGGTTTTAACCTGTCTGGATGATGAGGTGGTTTAAACCTGTCTGGACGATGAGGTGGTTTTAACCTGTCTGGATGATGAGGTGGTTTTAACCTGTCTGGATGAGGAGGTGGTTTTAACCTGTCTGGATGATGAGGTGGTTTAAACCTGTCTGGATGATGAGGTGGTTTTAACCTGTCTGGATGATGAGGTGGTTTTAACCTGTCTGGATGATGAGGTGGTTTAAACCTGTCTGTATGATTAGATGGTTTTAACCTGTCTGGATGATGAGGTGGTTTAAACCTGTCTGGATGATGAGGTGGTTTTAACCTGTCTGGATGATGAGGTGGTTTTAACCTGTCTTGATGATGGGGTGGTTTAAACCTGTCTGGATGATGAGGTGGTTTTAACCTGTCAGGATGATGAGGTGGTTTAAACCTGTCTGGATGATGAGGTGGTTTAAACCTGTCTGGATGATGAGGTGGTTTTAACCTGTCTGGATGATGAGGTGGTTTAAACCTGTCTGGATGATGAGGTGGTTTTAACCTGTCTTGATGATGGGGTGGTTTAAACCTGTCTGGATGATGAGGTGGTTTTAACCTGTCAGGATGATGAGGTGGTTTAAACCTGTCTGGATGATGAGGTGGTTTAAACCTGTCTGGATGATGAGGTGGTTTTAACCTGTCAGGATGATGAGGTGGTTTAAACCTGTCTGGATGATGAGGTGGTTTAAACCTGTCTGGATGATGAGGTGGTTTTAACCTGTCTGGATGATGAGGTGGTTTAAACCTGTCTGGATGATGAGGTGGTTTAAACCTGTCTGGATGATGGGGTGGTTTAAACCTGTCTGGATGATGGGGTGGTTTAAACCTGTCTGGATGATGAGGTGGTTTTAAACTGTCTGGATGATGAGGTGGTTTAAACCTGTCTGGATGATGGGGTGGTTTTAACCTGTCTGGATGATGAGGTGATTTAAACCTGTCTGGATGATGAGGTGGCCTTTCCTTCCCTTCCTTACTGCAGAGGACTGTGTTTGGTGCTGTTGGGGACCATATCCATCAATTCAGTCAATTCAGGAAGTAAACTGAAATTCCAAATCTCATCAGAACAATTTAGAACTGACATGTCACTTTACACCCTGAATTGAAATGGAAATGACCCCAACCCTGGTGTACAGTGGTCAGTGAATGGTAAATGAACCACTCCATTCCATGAGCTATTCCACACTGCACTGTTTCTCTATGGATAATACTAGTTAGCTATTTAGATAGATAGATGTATTAATTACATGGGACTACATCGAAATATGATGTCTGTTCATTACACGTGATTAGTGTATAGTCAGTCTCTGGTATTGAAATGTCCATTGATGTCTTTTAGTTGTTTGATTAGTGGCACTAATTTGACAGCTTATAAATGAATTGCTGCTGGTTATCAAACAGCAAGAAAATATGATTTATTATGATGCTGAATGAAATGGGAGTTTGGCGTAATATAATATTGACTGCCTCAGTTAGTGTCCCTTTACAGATTTATACAGTGGCTTGCGAAATTATTCACCCCCTTGGCATTTTTCCTATTTTGTTGCCTTACAACCTGGAATTAAAATAGATTTTTGGGGGGGTTTGTATCATTTGATTTACACAACATGCCTACCACTTTGAAGATGCAAAATATTTTTTATTTGTGAAACAAACAAGAAATAAGACAAAAAAAACTGAAAACTTGAGCGTGCATAACTATTCACCCCCCAAAGTCAATACTTTGTAGAGCCACCTTTTGCAGCAATTACAGCTGCAAGTCTCTTGGGGTATGTCTCTATAAGCTTGGCACATCTAGCCACTGGGATTCTTGCCCATTCTTCCAGGCTAAACTGCTCCAGCTCCTTCAAGTTTGATGGGTTCCGCTGGTGTACAGCACTCTTTAAGTCATACCACAGATTCTCAATTGGATCCATTCAAAGACATTTAAATGTTTCCCCTTAAACCACTTGAGTGTTGCTTTAGCAGTATGCTTAGGGTCATTGTCCTGCTGGAAGGTGAACCTCCGTCCCAGTCTCAAATCTCTGGAAGACTGAAACAGGTTTCCCTCAAGAATTTCACTGTATTTAGCACCATCCATCATTCCTTCAATTCTGACCATTTTCCCAGTCCCTGCCGATGAAAAACATCCCCACAGCATGATGCTGCCGCCACCATGCTTCACTGTGGGGATGGTGTTCTTGGGGTGATGATAGGTGTTGGGTTTGCGCCAGACATAACATTTTCCTTGATGGCTAAAAAGCTCAATTTTAGTCTCATCTGACCAGAGTACCTTCTTCCATATGTTTGGGGAGTCTCCCACATGCCTTTTGGCGAACACCAAACATGTTTGCTTATATTTTTCTTTAAGCAATGGCTTTTTTCTGGCCACTCTTCCATAAAGCCCAGCTCTGTGGAGTGTACGGCTTAAAGTGGTCCTATGGACAGATACTCCAATCTCCGCTGTGGAGCTTTGCAGGTCCTTCAGGGTTATCTTTGGTCTCTTTGTTGCCTCTCTGATTAATGCCCTCCTTGCCTGGTTTTGATGGGCGGCCCTCTCTTGGCAGGTTTGTTGTGGTGCCATATTCTTTCCATTTTTTAATAATGGATTTAATAGTGCTGTTGTTTAACGTGGGATGTTCAAAGTTTCTGATATTTTTTTATAACCCAACCCTGATCTGTACTTCTCCACAACTTTGTCCCTGACCTGTTTGGAGAGCTCCTTGGTCTTCATAGTGCCGCTTGTTTGGTGGTGCCCCTTGCTTAGTGGTGTTGCAGACTCTGGGGCCTTTCAGAACAGGTGTATATATACTGAGATCATGTGACATTTAGATTGCACACAGGTGGACTTTATTTAAGTAATTATGTGACTTCTGAAGGTAATTGGTTGCACCAGATCTTATTTAGGGGCTTCATAGCAAAGGGGGTGAATACATATGCACGCACCACTTTTCCGTAATTCTTTTCACTTCACCAATTTTGACGATTTTGTGTATGTCCATTACATGAAATCCAAATAAAAATCCATTTAAATTACAGGTTGTAATGCAACAAAATAGGGAAAACGCCAAGGGGGATGAATACTTTTGCAAGGCACTGTATTTGTGTAATTATTTATCCAAGGCTTGGTGCTCACACTGCATGGGTGTTGAGAGACACAAATGTGGTCTTATTGGCCCCTCCCCTTCCAGACACCCAGCCCTGCCCCTGGGGGTATACTCCTCAGTCTGCCAGCCCTGCCGTCTCCTCTCCCAGAGTCCTTCCTGGTTGCCACTAATTAGTTTGATGGATTAAGTCGA